>NW_006921533.1:268195-323766 GCF_000340215.1 Pseudocercospora fijiensis CIRAD86
TTTGTTGTTTTGTTAATTGTTTTACTAACCAGGATAGTACCCGTACGTAAGTACTTCTGCTCCTTCTACTTACGTAGTAATAGCGGTAGCGCCCGCCAGTTTTTAAATTTTATATATACCTAGTATAGCGGAGCCGCGAATTTTAGGGTTCCTCGCTCTTATTCTCGCTCTCGTTCCTTTAATATTTTTCGGTAATTTTATAAATTTAAATCGTATGTTTTCTATAATTAAAATTAATTTTTCTATAGGTTCTTTTATTAAAAGTTGTTTTATAAATTCTTTTATTAATGTTTTAGTTAATTTTCTTATTAATTTTCTTATTAATTGTTTGTATATTTTACTATATATTTTACTATATATTTGAAGTATTAGAAGGAAGGTAAAAGGCTTTACTAGCGGTTGTTCGGGAAGTCGGCGGTTGTTCGGGAAGTCGGCGCTTGTTCGGGAAGTCGGCGCTTGTTCGGAGATACCGGCGCTAGCTCCGAAAGTCTCTACTTGTAGAAATTGACCAATTAGGTATATAGGATTCTAAAATCCGGGGTCGGCTTAGCGTCACGTATAGCTGAGTACGCATTCTAGCAACTAGATTGGTACCTACGTTGCTATTGTAAGGCGAGCTTCGCTCGCAATAATAGGGCTGTTGCTGTCGGCGCATAGTGCTATTGGCGCATTGTTATAAAGTCGAAAGTAACGTGATCTTCGGAAGGCGAGTTCTGCCGTTCTACCGTCCTACTAGTTCGTATAGAATACAGCCAATCAGAGCTTCAGCTTCTGAAATCCGGGGAGTTACGTAGTGATTTCTTAGGGGATTCGGCTACTGTAGTACCCTTGTTATTGTAAGGCGAG
The DNA here is from genome assembly GCF_000340215.1 of Pseudocercospora fijiensis CIRAD86. Classification (NCBI taxonomy): domain Eukaryota; kingdom Fungi; phylum Ascomycota; class Dothideomycetes; order Mycosphaerellales; family Mycosphaerellaceae; genus Pseudocercospora; species Pseudocercospora fijiensis. The sequence continues at coordinate 269,042 of NW_006921533.1, forward strand.
CTTCGCTCGCAATAATCTAGAATTTAAAACTTAAATTCTTCTTAGATTCCCTTTCGTATATCTTTTTCTTTAGAGGATTTATAGCTTAGTAATATAAGACAAAAATACTCTATTTTTAATCTAGTATTAGAGAATTACTAAAATTATTATAGCTAGCTACTAATATAAGCCTAAAATTCTAGAATAAAGATTTTAAGACTTTTGCGTTTTTTAAGCCTTAGTATACTATTTTTAGTAATCTAAAACCTAGACCTTATAGTTTTACCTACTAGGAATCTATACTAGGGCTTTTACTTTAACTAAGCTATAAATAGTCTTATAACTTGAAAAAGAATATTCTTAAGAATTGTAAACTGTAAATTACTAAGCCTGCAATTCTTAAGAATATTCGCTTTAGGATTTTAAGACTAATAGTAAGCGTATTAAGATAAGAATCTCAACCAATATTTATACTAGATAAAACTTTAAGGTCTAGGTTTTAGATTACTAAAAATAGTATACTAAGGCCTAACAAATACTAAAATCTTAAAATATTTATTTAAGAGTTTTAGGCTAATCTTAGTAGATAGCTATAATAGTTTTAGTTATTTTCTAAAAATATATAAAAGTAAAAGTATATTTGTCTTATATTACTAAGCTATAACTCTTCCAAATAAAAAGATAAACTAAAGAGAATATAGTAAGAAAATAATATTCCTTTCTAAATTGTATTACTAATAGTTTCTATACTAATATATAAATTGAAATTTAGACTTTTATACGGTAAAACCATAAGATCTAGATTTTAGATTACTAAAAACAGTATGCTAAGGCATAAAAAATGCTAAAATTGTTAAACTTCTAAATTAGAATTTTAGGCTGTATATCCTATAAATTTAGTAGGTAACGACTATAAATTTTATTATATTCTAAAAATAAATACAAATTAGAGTATCTTTGCTCTATATTACTAACCCATAACTCCTCTATATAAAAAGATATAATAAAAAGAACTTGAAGGGGCAAAGATTGCGTTGTTGTCGCTGCGCTCAGAAGTGCTGTATTGACAATCTGGTACGTATGGGCCTCCCTAACAGCACGCCGTCGGCCAGAAGACGACCGCCACGAGCTCCACGCCCGCCACCCGCACACTCCGGCGATGATGAACATGTACAGGTCCGATGTAAGAGGCAGAAATGGAAGGGATGGTTATCATATTCGCTAGGGCCTGCTTTGCTCTACCCCTTACATAGGCAGACACTGTAGCTTTCCTCTTCACATGTGTGCTGCTGCAAGAGTGCACGTGTCACCATGGTGGCATTGTAGAAAGAGAGCTGCTGTCTGGTGGAAAGGCTTGAACTGGATATCCTAAAATTTCTGATGCCTACAGCAAATGCGTTCATGCGACTTGGCAGAGCTTCTGAGGAGTAAAGGGGCCAATACAGCAGGTTTGTGGTTCTGGGAACTTCTCCATCGTCCGCACATGGACCTTTTCTATGCAGAGTCCGACTATAGCCTGCTCGAGATTTCATGCACACTTTCTCGACGGGGACAGCGGCAGTTTGAACGCTGAATCGAGTAGAAGGCAGCTTCTTACTGGCCTGGTGGATAGTCGCCTGTTGGCTGCGTGTTATCCTAGAGACTCTGTCAGCCACAGCGAACATCTTGGACGGCACGACCAAACCTACGAAAAGACCAAGACCGGCACTTTCACCTTGTCCAGTCAGGCGTGAGACAACGCCTCCTACGGGACCATTTCCAAGTGTGCCGAGAAGACCGCCTGCGTCTGGAGTCGCAAAATACGGATCTGGAGCCTTGCCGGTAATCACATCTGCTGCCTTCTCGGCAGAAATGTGAACGGGAAGAGCAAGGAAGAAACCAGGAGTTCTGGGCCAGATTGAGCCATCTACCCCTCGTAGACCGTCTACGCCGTTGACTCGGAAGTCACTGTCGAGTACAGCGTAAGGATCGCCTTGTGCACCAATCCGAGCAGTGCCGCAAGCACTACAGAAAGCGAAGAATTCTGTGATCAGCAAGTGTCTCAGCCATTTGGCAAGAAATCATCAGACTCACTGATAACCCCAAGCTTTATCGCGGATGTCCTGAGCCAATTGAGAGGACCGCGAAGGAAACTGCGCTTCGCCAGGACTGTTCTCAGTGAAGCCATCGCCTCCAAGAGGAATCAAATCAGCAAAGGCCCGACGACCAAAATCAACTGCATCCATAATAGCTTGAACATCCTCGTTGCCGCTAGTGGAAAAGCTATTGAACTGGATTTCAGGCATAGCAAAGGGATTGGTCGAGCGAAGCGTCACCCTGCCTCCCCTATTCCGCGACTGGGCCTTGAGAATGATCCAGGTCCAATGCATAGGATCAGCGACAGCTTCTGATGCATAGTTTGGGTGATAACGTCGGAAGAACGCTGGAGCACCGCTGATATAGACATCAGGTTCCCATTGTGCTGCGACGGAAGACCGCAGCGTGACAGCGAGCGCCTGGACTCAGTCTCAGCACGAACAACACAGGATCTGGGGTGGCTTTCACTTACAGGGCCATTGCTTCCGTACACCCTCTTAAGAGCCTGTATAAAATCAGCGGGAACGGATGTCGATCAAGAAAGGCATCGCCTACCGGAGTCATGCTGTTCATCTATTGCTGCAGACATAGATCTGGATTTTTATAGTTGAATGTGCAGGCCTTTGTCGAGGAGAATGCTGAAGGAGTCTTGCCATACTCGAATCGGTCTTGCAGATTCCTGCCTACACCAAGGGAAGAAACTGTCGTTTTGATGCCGTGACGCGAGAGTTCTTCTGGAGGTCCAATGCCGCTCAGCATAAGTAGCTCTAATCGCGGTCAGCAACTGCACTCTCTGTGCGAGAAGTTTGATTCCCTGCTTACTTGGCGTCTCGAAGGAGCCGGCAGAGAGAATGACTTCTCTGACGGCAAAGGCATATCCAGCTTAGCTACGAGCTCCGGTCTATCGCGGGTCCGCGGAATACAGACTTTTCCCAACTTCATACCGGACTCCATAAGTTCGAGGCTTGTGGCTGCTGGTATTAAGCAGGAGTTTGGTCACGAAGGTGTTCATCTGTATATGCAGGCTCGGGTACTGTTGAGCAGTCTCAACTATAAATCGGCGAGTACCTTCTCAGGTCAGTCTAGTCTTCCAAGGAAACCTAAAGCTAATCCGACGTACCACTGCGGGTCGAGTCTGTGGGATCGACCGCTATCGGGACTTGCTACAGATTTGCTTCGGCGTCTCGTGTTCTACCCGGTGCAGTGAAATCAGTGGCTACGATGTGCGTAAGTCCAGTCATGGTGGTAAGAAGTCCTTCGATAAGACTCTGCGAAGACTCATTAGCTTCATAGATGGCATTTGAGCGTTCTAGTGCCTGCTTACCTTGCCTAGAGAAATGAAAAAATCTTGAAAGCATTTTGTTCACCAGCAGTGCACGCTGACACTGCTGGTCTCCGAGGATCTCCCAAGTCAAGCAATAGGTCTAAGGTGCTGTATAGCGTGCTTTTCAACTCCACCAGAACGATTGTCAAGAATTCCGAATTGTGAGAAATGAATGGACGCTCTATTGCGAGCTCAACGCAAAGATGCACTAAGTGAAAGAGGAACTCGACAAGAGCTGCTATCTACGTGCCAGCGTATGTACACACTCCCAAAGTCGTTTACGTATAACTAACGCTATGTTTAGAACGAAAGGAAATCGAAGCATGCACGTTCCTACCCGTTTCTTTAGTAGCGCATACCTACCTATGCACTAGGTTCAAGTATAAACGACCGTCTAGCCGAAATTATCGCTACTACTAGTTCTACTCTTAGTGTGATCGCCGCTAACTACTAAGACTAAAGAAAAGCTATCTTAGACCTAAGACGTATACTTGCTAGACTTAAAGAAGTATCCTAGCCTATAACTACCGACTTATAATAGACGCGTAGTCTATACTAGGGTTACTATTCTAGGAAGGATATATAGCTTCTAGAGTAGCTAATAAGAGGGATATAGTTCCTTTTTACCCTAGGTAGGAAAAGAGTATAGATCGGACCTAGAACTTTAGTAAGGTAAGAGGGGTTAGATAGGTACTACTACGATCTTATTACTCTATTATAGGATGTCTTTATATATATAGTAGACAGTAGTTAGCTTAAAGCTAGCTAATAAGTATAGTAGATATTACTTACTATATAGGTACTTAAGACGAAGTTCGATAGCTATAGGTAAAGCAACCGAAATTCTACTAGCGTAATAGCTAGTATAGGCACTAATAATAAGTATAGGTATTTATTTATAGTCTTATACTTCTCTTTAAAAGAGTCGATCCGAAAATCTAATAGTCGGCTATAAACTTTTTATACTCTAATACTAGGATTATATCGTAGAGTATAAGGCCGAATAGGGATATACTATACTATCTAAAACTTAGTAACTCGTAGTAGGGGATAATCCCTAATAAGCTACGATCTATACTACTATACTTTAGTAGCTATACTTCTTATTAGAATCTACTACTATATAGTATTTGCGTTAATAACTTGTATACGGCGATACGCTTAGCTATTACTCTTAAGTACCGTAATATAAAACTCCCCTATATATAGTCTAACCTCGAAGATCTATAGCGAAGTATAAGGTATCTTTATCTATTAATAAATTTCGAGCGACGACGAAGGGAAGGACGTTATTCTTTAGAGACTAGAAATATAATTCCGTTTTTATTTCACTTTATAGCAGATATATACACACGCTCGTAAACTAAGGTAAAAAAACAGATTTAGATAGAAGCTTTTAGGTCTACCGATAAGAGATAGCACGGTACTTAAAACTTTTTTATAGCGGTCTGTGTTCGATGTCCAGGTCGTCGAAACAAGGTTTGTTCTGCTAATATCAGTCTCCAACCCGACGAGTCGAGCTTGATTCATCAGAAGAGCCGTGCTCAGTTGTTGGAGCTCGGCTTTGGATAGGATCAGGTCGTGCGAAGTCCAGAACAGCGCATCCGTCTTTGGGTTTTTGTTTTCGGAATTGGGAGTCGTTAGGCCTCGCTCTTGGTCTCTTCGTTCCTGCAATTTGTAAGTTGGCTAAGTTCTTATTTTTGGGGGGGAAAGTGTTGGGAAAGGTGAGGCTCACTTGGATCGATTCGTGAGTGGAATGTAATGCTAGATACACAGACTCAATCAGCACGGATGTCCTTGGTCTCGTCCTGCGTGGTCTTCAATCCTACCTCCGTATCAACACTCTTTCCGCCGCCATAGTCACTTGTAGCAAGCGTGCCTAGACAATCGTTATTATCTTCGTTCCACGTGCGGTTATGGACCCGGCGGTCAAGTGACACCATCCAAGGGGACGTACGTCCTGAAAGTCCGGACTGGCCAGTCGTTTCTCCGCCGCGTGTGCTGCCCGTGATCTTGGGCCAGAAGCGTCGCTGCGAGAACGTGTCAGGATTCTTCTATTGCTGCCGTGGGAAGATGATGTCCACTTACATAAAGATTTCGCATCGCTGGCATGCAAGCGCAGAAGACAGCGGCTTGGACCTCTAGCTTTGACTGTATACGCCATCAATCGCCAACTTCTTCTAGCCCTTGACATTATTAGACCTACCCAGTAGCCAAGTGGCACATAGTCCCAAGTAAAGTTCTTGGCTTCGCCGTAGGATACGAGGATGTGCAGTCGTAAAATGCTGATGACGGTCACGAAGAAGCCGACTCCGAACATCAGCATGACCATAAACTTCTTCTTGTTGTCGAGTTTCATGGTCCATAGCAGCGGCATCGGCATGCCGATAACGATTAGATCAATGACAATGTTGCATATGGCTCTGATGAAGAGTGACACAGATTAGCTTGTGAGTCGCATAGACACCCATGCGCAAAGACTTACGATGTCCAACCCAAGCCATTAAAGCTCACACACGTTCCTTTGTGTTCACCATCCCACCGATTCCTGTATAAAATTAATGTTTGTTCACGTTTCTAATACCGATGAAGCTCACCAGGTCATCGAGATGGGCTTGCATTGAAATGCAGATCCAAGCATGAATGCCAGCATGTAGCAGACGTTGACTCCAATCATGATGTACACCAATTGGCGAAACCGGGGCACGGAGAAGAATCGTAGGTAGGTCAAGAGCAGCGCAATTTTCACCGTCCCTAGTGAGCCCACGTAGAGAAGCTCGTCCGCATACAGAAGCTATGGGTGTGAAGTCAGTAACCTCAACGAATCGAATGCGCGCATCTTATCCCACCTTGAGAGTACGCGTAATCTCATGGTAAGTGAGTGTCCAAACGTCTCTTCCACTAGAAGCGTGTCAGCTGCTGAGTATTACCCATCCTGATATGTCGATCTTACAGTCCGGGACTTGAGACTGTACAGCATTGTCAGCGAACCTCCTCGGTCGATCAAGATGCTGGGCTTACTCGGCACTGAGATCGAGCACAGCGGTATCAAAAACATCATGCCAAGAGTAAGAGCGAAGTCGTCCCACCATAGCTCCGTAAAGATCGTCCTGCCCTGAGAAGATATGTGTATCTTGGAAACGATTCGGACGAAGTATGCGGCGACAGCGACGGCCATTCCTCCTATGCCGCTGTAGGCAATGACATGCGTTCGATCTCGTCTAGGCTTTCCGCACATGATCTCGGTGATGTTCTTGGTTGCTATTGCCGTCGTCAGCTGCTATATGAAGCCGTGCTCGACGGCTCAAGACGTACATAACGTTTGCTTGACCGAACAGGTTCCGAGAACGCACACGGCCACTTGTTCGGCAATGGTTGCATTGTTGCAACTGCAGTCCAGATCGGTGAACGAACAAGGCGATGCCAAAACCATGGTTTCGAGGCAGGTCAGCTGTGGAACAGGTTAGGCTTGCTGGGTTTCAGGTCGGGTTGGGAGGACTGCGCGTACACCACAGTCCGGTATGAGTGGCAGAAGTTTCGCTGCAGCTGCTTGTCGCGCCTTCTTTGCATCATCGTCGGCTGTGCTGTCCTGGGCGAGGGCTGCCACAGCGAGCGTGAATGTAAGAAACCAGAAAGAACGCATGATGGCCTGTGATCCGCACAACAAAAATCTGAAACAGGGCAGAACAGGAACAGTACATGTCTTTAACATACGGCCATCCAGTTGCGCGGAAGTGGAAAAGGCAGGTTGACTTCGAGGCGTCTGAGCTTGAGCTGGGTATCGACAACGACAGCAACGACATCGATAGCGCAGGGACTAGGGCAGTCGTCAAACGCGAGCTACGGTTCGCTGGTTCGCAAGCATCTCTGGGAGGGAGTGTTCTTCCACACACAATCACATAGTGATGATGGATGCTCTCACTGTTGGCATCGATCGAGGATAATAAGACAGTTCCTGGGGTTGGATGCCCTTGTGCTACGCCCTGCCGTTCCAACAAAGATCAGCACGATCAGTCGTAGACGTTGTTGGGAGATATAGGAGGTGAGCAGCTCTGGTGGACTCATCAACAAAGTCGATCGCTTGCTTCGCCTTCATCGCAGCTCGTCGTCTTGCAGCTTGCCCCCCTTTTTCTGGCCCTTGGGCTCATGACCACAGCCTGTTCAATGCCTTCATCGGCTCTGTCCGCGATAGGTCGTCTGCACGCGTTACCGGACCTAGGCTACGCCGATTTGACGAACATGTTCCATGCATGAATTTACCAGCCTCTTGCCTGTACGGATCATCTAACCGGACCCAGCACGAGCTTGACGCCTGCGAACTCTCAAATTCCAAGCCCTTGGACACGATCAATGCGCAAAGCTAGAGCAGGGCCGCGAGCTTCATCAATGTGGCATGGCATACAAGGAAGGCACTCCGCCGGTGCCTGGTGCCGGAACGAACTTCCTCAGCGTTTAGTATTGTGGGTTTGCAGCCCCTAAGAAATAGAGGTCGTATATATTGTATATTATACTAGTGTACGGGTGTATACACATCGGGTATGCCCGAATACTAGGATATCCGAGTAATGTTAGGCAGCTTAGCGGGTATTAGGTAGGATACTAGCGTATCCGATAACTCCTCCTTATATAGATATAACGAGCTCGCCTAAAAGAGTCGTATATATAGTATATTATAGAGTATATATACTATCCGTAGGTTAGTAGTAGAAGCTCGTATAGTAGGAGAATAGGTATACTATAAGTAGACGTTATTATAGGTTTTTATAAATATTAGGCGATAGATTTTTAGATATCGGGAGCCGAATACCTATTAGAACTAAAGAGATTATACGTAATTGGTATATAACTAGGCTCGAGTAAAGCTAGGGTCTTAATGCCTTAGGTAGGGCTTAGCGCTTAGTAATAGGCTAACTCTCCTACCTTCCTCCCTTTTTTTCTAAATCTTTATCGAATACTACTTATACCTACTACTACCCTATCTACCTACTAATATACCCTTCTTATATAGTATTCGATCTACCCTTTAAGGGTAGTAGCTAGATAGTCTTTATTTTAAGCTTTTAGCGGTATAGCTACGAAAACTATCGATTTAACTATACTACGCCTAAAGAACGGGACCTATACGTACTATTCTATTAGAACAACCGTACCAATTATTAAGCAAGGCCTTCTATACGGCCTATTATACTAAGTTAAGTATACTAGGCCGATACCTACTAATTCCGCTATCTCCGTACTATAAGGGGCTATAATATATTATTAGTATTACCCCTTATTATAATAGCCGGCTTATTACGAAGTAATAACAACCGCAGCGCCGCTAGCAGCGCTAGCAATAACAACTCTAGTAGTATAGTACCTACTAAAGTGCCTACTAAAGAGCCTACCGGAGGGCCTACTAAAGAACCTATAATTCTAGGTAACGACCTAGAATTGCCTATCGACGATATTTTTAATAATATTGTTAATCGTCGATATAGCTAACTAGCCTTTAGTCCTTAACTAGTAGGGAGACTTTAAGAAGCTACCTAAAACAGGCTTACTACCCTACGCTAAGAATAATAGCTAAAGGACGACCTCCTCGAACTTCGCCGCCTTTAGGAAGCTCCGACAACTAAACTAATAGTAGGACCTTCTTTATTATCTATTTAGAAGAGGAAGGATACTAAGCTTAAGGACTGTACTGTATTTAACGGCTCTAGTCGCAAGCAATACAATAATTATATACGTAATTGTAAGCTTAACTAGCGAAATGTACCGAGGGCTCTTCTAGACGACTATTTACTAGTTGTCTACGCTATATAGTATATTAATAGCGACCTAAAGCGTATATAGGATAACCATTTCGACTCCCTTAATAACTAGACTACTATTTAGTAGCAAACCTATAAAACTATTATACTAGACACCCTTAGAAACCCTATACTAAGGCAATAATATACTTAGGACCTATATCTTCGAGCTAAATAGAAGACTAATTAATCGGCTCGCTTATTCGAGGCCTATTTAAAGACTCTCGAGGATAACCTTCCGGCTAAGACTAATTCTATATAGATTTCCGAGATACGTCTAAAACTTAGATAGGAGCTTATTCTCGAATTAGACCGCCGCCGTATGTTTAAATAGGCTAACCTAATACGCATTCAATTTATAGTCGAGGTAGAAACAGCTAAACGAGCTATCTAGCTCTAGTAACGACTAGAATTAAGGATCCGACCTACTAGTACTAACTATAGTAACCGTAGCTACGGAGGAAACTAAGGTTCCTACTAAGATAACAATGCTAATAATAGGAATAGTAACAACGACCGTAGAAGAGGCCGTAGCCGACGGCTATATAGAGGAGGCCGCGATAGGGGCCGTAGAAGGGGCTCGTATCCCTATAGTACTAATCGCTTAACTAATAATAGTAGTAATAGCGGCTATAGCAATCCTCTAACTAGATTAAAGTGCTTCAATTGCGATAGTACTAGCTATCTACTAGGCTAATACGACAAACCTAGGGACTAGGCCCGAGTCGACTATACTACCGCTAAATACCGAAAGTACCTCTTAGCGGCTAACGCTACCCCTATAGGCTAACCTTCGAAAAAAGAGTAAGCGCTATACTAACTATTAGCCTCGTACGGCGTAAGACTATCGATATTATACTAGCTATTATACGCGCCTACCTTATATAGGACACGTATAGCACTAATTATAAGACTAAGGTTATACTAGATCTAGGAAATTTAGTTAGTACTCTTATTAGCTATCGCCTAACTAAGCAATTAGACCTTCGATAATTAAATAGGGCTAACCTACTAACCCTTACTTAGTTTAATAACGCTCGGCACTTAACCTATAGAGCCTACTATATTCCTATAGTTCTAAAAGACGACCTCGGTAATAAGCGCCTACTAGACTTTACTGCCTACGTAGTAGATATAGACTAGCTATATAGGGGAGCTACTATTGTTATTAGCAATCCTGTCCTTAAGCACTACGCTATAACTATAGACTTAGGCCTTTAATAGTAGCGATTTAGAATCTCTAGGAAAGAGGACATTAAATACATTAATATTAGCGAGTACCCTAACGATATTAGGGTCCTATTTATTAGCAACCTAACACTAGCCTCTGCCTTAGCTAATCCGACTACTAACCTACTCGGGGGTAATAACGATAAACCTATGCCCTCTAACGGCATAGATCCTAATTAGCTTGCTCGTATACCTTAGCCTATTTAAGAAACCTATATTAAGGTATTTAAATACTACCTAGTATCGACATTGCCTATATTTAAAGAGACGGACTATAAGATCGATATTATATAGGGCAAGGAGGTTCCTTTTAGGCTACTCTATAACCTTAGTAAAAGAGAGCTTGCTATATTGCGTAAGTACCTAGATAAGAACCTAGCTAATAGTCGAATTTAGTATAGCAACAGCCCTACTAGTATACCTATCCTATTCGTACTAAAGAAGGATAGTAGCCTACGCCTATATGTTAACTATCGTAGACTTAATACTATTACTATTAAAGACCGCTATCTACTTCCGCTTATTACTAAGACCCTCGATCGCCTATCTAGCGCCTATTTCTATACTATATTAGACATTAAGGATATATACTATCGCATCCGTATCCGTAAGGGTAATAAATAGAAGACGGCCTTCCGCACTCGTTACGGCTATTTTAAGTATTTAGTTATACTATTTAGACTAGCAAATGCCCCCGCTATATTCTAGTCCTATATTAATCGGGCCCTATTAGGCCTATTAGACTACCTCTATATAGTCTACCTAGACGATATCCTAGTCTATATATACTTACCTAATATTATAGAATATTAGGCCGCCGTACGTAAGGTACTCGATTGCCTAAGGACCTATAGGCTGTATTGCAAGCCTTCTAAATATACCTTTGCTACTAAGGAGGTGTCCTTCCTTAGCTTTATCGTATTAACCGATAGTGTTAAGGCTAATCCTAATCGGATTAAAACAATTACTAAATAGCCTATTCCTACGTTAATTAAGGAGCTATAGTCGTTCCTCGGCTTTACTAACTTCTATCGCCGCTTTATTAAGGGCTATTTAAGGTATATAATACTATTAACTAAGCTTACTAAAACCAAGGCTAATCTATCTAGAGAGTTTAAATAGACTAATAAGACGCAAGCCGCTTTTAACGGTCTAAAGCAACGCTTTACTAAAGTCCCCTTATTATACTATTTTATACTAAGCAAGCAGATCCGTATTAAGACTAACGCTTTACAGTTCGCTATATCGGCTATTATATTATAGCAATTAGATAATGACAATTATTAGCACCTAATTGCCTTCTTCTTACGAAAGATAATCGATATAGAGCGTCGTTACGAGACCTACGAGTAAGAGCTCTTAGTAATCGTAGAAGCCTTTAAGCACTAGCGCTACTATCTCGATAGTGCTTAGCACACAATTTAGGTCTATACGGACTATAACAACCTGCGTAGCATTACTAAGGTTATAAGGGTTATAGGTCGATAGGCTAGATAGGCCGTCTACCTCGCCGGGTTCGATTTTAATATATTATACCGGCTAGGCGTAAGTAACCCTACCGATAGCCTATCGAGGCGACCTAATTACGACAGCGAGACTTAGTATATTAATTTATTGTTTCTAACCCTGTAGTATAAGATTGCTATAGCCCGTATTATTAATAAGTAAGCGTAGGATAAGCGGACTTCCGGACCTCGCGGCGGTAACAAATACTATAGCGGAGTTATCGTTCTTCTAGTATACGTTAGAAAGGACGTAGATCGCTCGAGCTATAACGACTCGATTAAAGATATTGCTATCTATAGCGATAGTACTATAGAAGAGGTTATAGTAGTTCCGGCTACTAGTGCTATTAGATATATATAATACATACCTCGTTCGATAGTACGGGTGCTATTAAATAACCTTATAAATAGGGATAGTTAATCGTTTATAGATAAGCTGTTACGTACTTAGTAGAGGGACGCCTTTGCTATCGAGCGTATTAATAGGCTTATAAGTAGACGGGCGACTCGATCTAGTAAGAGTAATAACAATTAGTCGATCGACGATAAGGGTTACTTAAAGTTTAAGGGTAGATACTATATCCCCGCTAAACAATCGATTAGATAAGAGCTTTTAAAGAGGCACTATAATAGTAAGCTCGCTAGTTACTATAGTATAGAGAGGTCGTACTCGCTACTATCGCGTATATACTACTAGCTAAATAGTAAGCGGCATATAAAGGAATATATATAGAGCTATATAGTATACTAGCGAGTTAAAGTACCGAAGCACTTGCTATTCGGCGAGTTGTCTTCGCTTCCTGTTCTAAAGAAGCTATTTGTAGAGCTTATAATAGACTTTATTATAGGCCTTCCGCCTACTAAGCGTAGAGGTAGCAAGGACGTATATAATGCTATCCTTATTATAGTAGATCGATTTACTAAAGGCGCTCGATATATCCCGGCGCGCAAAGATTAGACTGCTATTAATATAGTAGAGGCGCTATAGACTAATATCTTCTATACCTATTAGGGGATCCCTAAGGGGATAGTATCTAATCGTAGATCGATACTAATATCGCACTATTAGAGCGAAATATGCCTATAGCTAAGACTAAAGCATCGGCTATTAATAGCCTTCTATCTACAAACTAACGGTTAAACAGAGAGGCAGAATGCTACCCTATAGCAGTACCTGCGTAGCTATATTAATAAGAACCCCGAAGATTAGGTTAACCTCCTATAACTAGCTAAATTCGTATATAATAATAGTGTCTACTTATTAACTAAGGTTTTACTATATATAGCTATAATAGGCTAAAACGCTACTTTACTATAAGACCTACTAACGCTCGAGGCCGAGCGTAAGGAAAGGGAAGCGCGTTAAGTACTAGAGACACTAGCGGTAATAGAACGTGTCTAGAAGATGCGAGAAATCTATACTAAGATAGCTAAGAAACTAATAAAGGCTTAAGAGTACTAAAAGACCTACTACGATAAGCGTTATATACTAATAACCTTTAAATAAGGCGATATAGTTATACTTAGTACGAAGAACCTCCGTATCCGTAAGTACCTATTACCTAATAGCAAAACAAGGCCTAAGCTCGTACTAAGATACATTAGCCTATTCCGTATTCGAGAAGCTAAGGGCATATAGGCCTACTAACTATAGCTTCCTCCTTATTATACTATCTATAATACCTTCTACGTATCCCTCCTTAAACTATATTACTAGCGCGAAGGCGATAAAGCGCCTACTAAGTTAGAAGAAGTCTTAGCCGATAGGGAAGAGCTATAGTCTATAGAACGTATTCTAAAGCATCGGACTAGACAAGGCAAGAAGGAGTACCTACTAAGATAGCAAGGCTATTTACCCGAATAGGACTCGTAGGAAGCTAAAGGTTCCTTTAAGGATATAACTAAGTTATTAGATAAGTATTAGACTAGTATAAAGAACAAGAAGAAGACTAAGGGCCTATAATGTTACTAGAAAGGCCTAGGATTAATGCTACCCCTAGGGTGCTATTAGCTAACTAATTAGAGGCAAGCAATTGTTAGCAACAAGGGACAATAAGACTATACTACTATAGAATCTACCTCTTTACTAGCGTACCCTATAAGACCCTTCTCTTAGCGCCCCCTTTTATTCCTTTATTCTACCGAGGCCCTAAGGCCTAAGCGATCGATAAGGGCGATGCGCGCGCGCGTACGAATAATAGTAATAGAGATAATAGTGTCGCGCTATAAGCTAGCAGTATACCGGCGGCCGGCGCGGCTATATTAGTAATAGTATTATAGAGTATATTGCTACTTAAAGAAGGAAAGATACGGCTATATTAGTAACGGTATTGCCGAGTTATTATTAGTTAAAGAAGGAAATTAGAAGTAAGGTAAAGTTAGCGCTAAGACGGCTAGCGCCGCTATTATTAATATTACTTGCTATTATTACTACGCCTATAGATACAACCTTACCTATACTACGAGCCTAAAGCACTATACTAACTAAGTTAAAAGATTGAACCTACTAAGGGTTTAATTAAAACTTTAAGCCGCTTAAAAGATTAAGTAGGCTAACTAAGGGCAAAAACTATAGAGCTAAGCTAGCCGGGGTCGATCTTGTAAATAATAGGTTACTCCTCGATCTTTCCGACCCTTTAAGCGAGGCAAACCTTAACTATTATACTTATAATAGCCTTTACTTATAGAAACTAGACGGACTGTGTTTTTTGAAAAGATAAGATAAGATTGACAATTAAAGGCTACTAAACCTAACTAATTAGAGCTAGTAAAACTACGATAGTAAATAATAGCTCTTATAATAATAAGAATAATCCCTCGGAAGCAGATAAACCCTCGGAAGCGGACATTTCTAGGTCTTTTAGAGTAGACGCAAAGAACTCGGATAACCTTACTTAGAACGGGGGTAGTACTGCAATACCCCGTATACCTACCTATTATAGTAGGGAAGGTGCGCTCGTATTGTAATTAGTTACTAGCCTTTAATTCGTATAGCTATATAACCCCTTATTATTACTATAGTAGCAGTAATAGCGCAGTTAGAAGTTAGACATTGTCGGAGGTAAGGTTTAATATAGTTATATAATTAGGTAGTTAAGCGTTTAATTTAGCGCGGCTAAACAGCTTAGTTAATCTGCTAAGTTAGCGGCAACGGAGATTAGGTTAGAATATAGACAGGCTACGAGGGCGCGGCCTTTAGAAGGGAAGCGTATATTAGAGGTTACACGTAATTAGTATGTAACTAGACTAAGTAAAGCTAGGGTCCTAATGCCTTAGGCAGGGCTTAGCGCTTAGCGTTAGGCTAACTAGCCTACCTTCCTCCCTCTCCTTTTAGATCTTTATTAAATACTACACTAATTTACTACTACCCTATCTACCTGCTAATATAACCCTTCTTATACTATAGGCGCCGCAATCGAGGCAGTAGGGTAAAAGACTTTCTTATTAACGCTCGTAGGTATAGCGTATCTCCTAAGTAGGTTCTTAAGATAACTTTTAATTACTTTGTTAGCGATAGTAAGTTATTAAAGATAGGTCTACTTATCCGCGATATATATAACGAATAGACTAAGATAAGAGCGCTTAATTTAAACGGTTATACGCCTATTAATCGAGTACTTTAGATACTCGAAAAGGACGGCTTCTAGTACGATTATATAGCAGACGACGATTAGCGACTTACTACCTTATTCTTCGCCTATCTAGATATAATCTAGATCTATAAAGAGGCCGGTTATATCCTTATTATTAACTATACTTGTAAGTAGCAAGAAATAGCCGTATTTCTAGTACTTACTAACCTTAATCGCAGATAAGACGAACAAGTATAAATTGCCGCTCCTTGCTATTAACTTTATAACTTCTATAGACTAGACCTTTCTATTAGTATACTATCTAATACCCGGCGAGAAGGAGCGCGATTATCGCTTCGCTTACGAGTATCTTAATCGTATATCTAAAGAGTTAGAATTAGACGAGCTAGCGGTTATATTCTATAATAGAGACCGAGCGGAAATAAACGCTTTAGAGGTTATATATCTAGGCGTACTAAACTACCTCTATACTTAGTATATAAATATAGACGTTAAGGCGTACGTAATGTCTAAGCTCGGTAGAGTAAGTATTAATAGACGCTATTAACCCTAGGAAATAGTAGAAGACTTCCTTAGCTTCTATCGACGTTATATTAACTCGCAAACGGAAGCCGAGTTTAACTCTAAGTCTCTAACTGCCTAGAATTAAAGGAATACGTACTATAACTGCTATCTTAGCAAGAGTGTATTATCTACTTTAATAAGCAATAGTAGCCTTATAAGACGAAGTACGTAAAGGCCTAGACTAACGATATTCTTTACTACGGCTTCTAGACAACCTCTCCTACTAAGAGTAGACACGCTAGACTTAAAGGTTAGTTAGGCTCCGTACGTAACGATATCTTTACTCTTATTATTAAGATAACGGCCTTCTTTAACGTATACTCGCGGAGATATACTATAATAAAGGGCAGGCTTTAAAATACTATATCTACGGCCTTCTTAGATAAGCCGCTATTATAGAAGCTTACTCTTACTATTAACAACAAAGGCCTTACCCTCTTCTACTAGTAATAAGGCAATATTAAAGCCGAGTTAGCTTAGAAGAAGTTAAATCCGGACTATATAATATCTACTTGCTTATATATCTTCTAGAAGACAATAGGTACGTCTTATAGTTACGAGATATTAGTATAT
This sequence comes from Pseudocercospora fijiensis CIRAD86, assembly GCF_000340215.1. NCBI lineage: Eukaryota > Fungi > Ascomycota > Dothideomycetes > Mycosphaerellales > Mycosphaerellaceae > Pseudocercospora > Pseudocercospora fijiensis. Next base: position 285,678 of record NW_006921533.1, read on the forward strand.
TGCTATTTGTTAATAGACGTATACTAGCGCCTATGCCGCTACTAGACTTTTTTAATGCCTTCTATTATATACTAGGCGGACACTTACCTAAGCGGCTTGCTAGTCGAGTTATTAATCTATAAGTTAGGTACTATAAGAGACAACTTCGCGCTTAGCTTTTATATACCGCGAACACTAGTAAATACGGCACTTAACGAGACCCTTCGAGATACGAATATATATGCCCTAAATACGCGCTAACTGCTACTTAATTAGCACGCCGTAACGGTAAACCTGTCCGTCTAATTTAGGCTAATATAGCGACATAATTAACTTAGTAGAGGCTAAAGGGTTATAGCTATAAACTAACTAAGGGTAGGTACTATAGCTCTAGTAGTTATAGTTATAAGAAGAATGGGTTGGGCTCTAATAGATACTATACCTTCTATTACTATAGCGATAACCTATACGACAATATAGATCTAGCGATAGTAAAGCTAATAATGTAGTAACTAGCCGCTAAAAAAGATAAGATTAATAAGTTAACGAAGCTAGTTAAGCGATAGCAATAATAGTTATAAGGCCTTCTATAAGAGACTACGTAGTAAGGCCTCGTTTCTAACTAACTTCTTTACTATTGGCCCTAGTAGCCGTACTAGGCGATACTTCTGCCCTCTATACCTACTCCTATATACCCTTAAATATACTAAGTTTCGTACTATATTAGAGCTTAGCAAGAGGTAGGTTATATATAGCCGTATACGTAACAAGGACCGAGAGCTAATCTATAGAGCTATAAGAGGCTTTAGTAACTATTCTGTAAAGGAAACTACGCTTTAGGATACCTATATAGATAAGCTATACTTCCTCTATAATCGAGGGTATATATACTAAGTTTATTAGGCGGATAGGGTACTTAGGGAGGAGTAGAAGATAAGGAAACTAGGTATTTACGAGTAAATAACCCTCCGCGGAGCTAGTAGTAAGAGAGACCTCTATTTAGCTAAGTTTAAGTCGATAGATTAGCGGAACTAATAAGCGGGCTTTAGCTACCCTTATATATTAACTATTCTATAACTATATAAGATATTATTATTAAATTAAAGATATATTAAGGTATAATACTTACGACCCTTAGCGTACTTTACTATATATTAATATATAGTATTATTATCGAGTTATAGAGGTTTAAAGGTCTTAGAAATTGAGTGTTATATTCTACCGGGTATACCCGCGCCCGATATCTAAAATTCTCGCTCCCGACATTTATCAAAGCCCGTTATTACGGCGACTCGGCGAGGTTGATTTAGGCTTCACTTGAATTAATGGCTCCTCTACTTTATTTGCCCACCCTCCGCAGAATACCGTACGTACTCCCTCCTTCGCTTCGCTTCGATCTTCCTCCAGCATCCGCGAAAATAATGCTTTATCCCTTCTGCCGTCTTGACTGTTGAGACAGTCGGCCTGCGGGCCCTTATACCCCCGATCGACTCTGCGTGCCAGTCACTACCCACAGGCAGCTCGAACCAACATCACCCCTTCGACCATCCCAACTTCTCGAATAATGTCTGATATATGAGCTCTGGAAAAGCAGACTCGATATCTTCAAGCTGAAAAAGACCGCGGCTGTGATTCTCTATTCTATGCAAAGGATCGCGCTTAATAGGCACATGCCAGTGGAATACTGCTGCCGCTTCGAAATAATGAGCAGTCGCTTGTTTCAAATCTCTATTTGCCGTCACATCCCTCCATGGCCGGGATTCAGCTGAAACATGACCAGGACGTGCCGGCGCCATGGAGCCTCTGCAGGCTATAATTATATATTCCAGTTTTTGTCATCGATTTCCGCTAAATTCTGAATAATGAGCGGCGTCTTCGTACTGGCACGAGATTGCACCCTGGTACCGAAATGGCCTTTGGTGCCTCGGTAATGGTCTCACCATCGAGACACCGAAGTGATGATAAGGCGAGGGAAGGCAGCGCCTCGATGTGTGGTTCTCGTTCGCGGCCAGCCCTAGAATAGGCATCCTGACACCTGTACTTCTAGTCGTGCTGGTGTAGACCCATTATTGGCATGATTCCCGTTTCGTTGAAGCTGTGAGGACAGCAGAAGCACTCCTCTTCGACTTTATTATTATGCAGACATTCCGCGGCAGGTCCGTACTGACAAGCACACTCGTTGAATACAAGAGATTCTCTCGATCATGTACGCCCTTCGGCGCGTGTCATTCGTTTTGCTGGTAACCAGAAGTATCGAAGTCGCCGCTTTTGGATATCTGGCCGATGGCGGCGGTTCTGGGCACAAGCATATGTTCCATCACCAACTGCAGCAGTATGCAAAGCGAGCAGCAGAGAACAACGAGAAGCCCGATCTGGAACAGCTTCTAAAGCGAACCGAGGAAGACGAAGAGATTGCTAGAGAGTATAAGCGCCAGCTACCCGATCTTGTAAGCGGCGTACTTGGATCTTTGACTTGGAGTGTATGCCCAGGTGTCAGGGTCCATCACGTGCCTGATGCCTGAGGCTGCAACTGCTGCACTCTATCTTCGGACTTCTATATAGATTAGTCCTTCTTCTAATACATTAGTTACATTAAGTGGTTATAAGCCCCCTGCGTTTCTAACGCATATAACACGTTTACTACGTATTCTAATAGTTACTCCGATAGCTATATAGCTAGTACTTGTTACTAAAAATTACGCCGATACTATTATCGTCGCCGCTACTCTCGAGGGTTCTAGTAGGTGCTAGTCCGACTCGAGTTATTAGTATTAGCTATCCGCTATATTAGTATTAGCTGTCTGCTATACTAGAACGTAGGCACGCCTATCGGCGGCCTCGTTATATTCTTAAGACAAGTCTATAGTCTCTTTTTATATTAATATCGCCGTCGCTATCTGCAATAGCTCCCCCTACAACTTCTAACGCTTACATAAGCAACATCCCTAAGCTAAAGAATAAGGAGAATTATCTAGTATAGGCCTATACCGCTAAGGGTGCCCTTAAAGGCATATAGGTATAGCGCTATATCTAAGGGACCCGCCTAAAGCCTAAGATTAAGCTATTATCTACTAAAACATAGGAGCAATTTAAAGACCGCTAAGATAAATAGGAGGCAAAGGACCAGTTAGCGCGTACGTAGATATTCGCTAACTATATATCGGAGATCTAGTAGTCGTTACTTAGACTCGATACCTCTAAGGCAGTATAGGATTATCTATATAAGAAGTATACTAGTAAAGGTAGGTCTACTAAATTCATACTCTACTAGGAATATATTACCCTTCGCTACGATAGCAAGGACGTTAAGAAGTTCTATAATAAGTATAAGAAGAAGCTCGGTGCCTTAAAGGATACTAAATTAGCTATTAGCTAGTATTAGGCTATCTATATATTTATTATATAGATCTCTCTATTCTACGAGGCTTTTGTATAGATACGCCGTAAGCAAATGCGCGCCTTAGAATATACTATTAATAACAGTACCCTTAACAACATTATTAGCGCGTTACTTAATAAGAATATAGCTTAACTAAACTAGGCCTAATATAATAGTTTCTTCGGTCTCTAGCGCTAGTAACTATAAGGTAATAGAAGTAGCAATAGTCGAGGTAACTCGAACCGTAGCGGTCGTAGTAGCCGCGGAAACAATAACAATAACAACGGTCGAGGCCGCGGTAGAAGCAACTAGAATAGTTATTAGTCTAACTATAAGAAGTGCGCCTATTATTAGGGGTTATACCCTTCTAACCGCTACTATACTAAGTACCCTTACCTAAAGGAGGAAGACCGACTACGTCGTAAACAGCAGAAGGCTAAGAAGAAGGGGGTATAGCAATAGTAGCAGCGTAGACTAACTGCTTAGTAACAGTAGTAGCCGCTATCTAGTTAGAATAGTGCTTAGGGGCTGTATGCGGCTAATGCAGTAATGCTACCCCGGGGGTGTTATTAGGCCTAAGCGACAATTACGCCTTTACTATAAACACTATAGTTACTATTAGCGACTAGGTTTCTACGGCTCTTACTGCTAGCACTCGTACTACTAATTAGGTTGTCGACTTAGGTACTAGTATATATATAGTTAACGACCCTTTATTGCTTATTAAATATAAAGGCTGTTACATTCCTATTCGGTTTAGTAGCAATACGAAGCACGCTACGATAGTTAGCATAGCTTAGATAGAGGTTGTTAATAAGCGTAGTATAAGCAACATAAAGTTGTCTAATATACTATATGTACCTAGTCTAGCAGCTAACCTTCTATCTACTAAGAAGCTTGCCGATAAGGGTTGTTTCTACCGTAATAATAAGCGTGTGCTATTTACGATAGTAGAGGGCAATAAGGTTACTGTCGCTTAGATATACCGTAAGAATAGTCTCCCCTACCTCTACATACTAACCTCTAGTCTAGATAGTAAGGTAGTTGCCCTTTTGTTAAAGAAGGGGGTGCCTACAGGCACTATAGATAAATAGCATCTGCGATATAGCTATATTTATTACCGCAAGCTACTAAGAATAGAATCTAAGGGTTAAATCGTTATTACTAGTGCTAAGAAGGACTTCCGCAACTGCGTTGCCTATCGTATAGCTATATTATACAAGGAATACAATCGGCTGCTACGCGTACGACTATCTACGATCTATTATATTGTCTATATTGATATAGTTACTATTACTAATCCTAGTCTGTTGTAGGAGCGCTATTTTACACTGTTTATATACGCCAAATTAGGCTATCGATACGAATATACTAGTACGCTTAAGTTAGGGGCTATAGTAGCTATTAAGGACTATTGTATACATATCCGTATATAGACTAGTTACTTAATCCCAATCTACCGCCTCGATAGAGGGGATAAATACGGCGGAAATTAGCTATTAAATTAGGCTCGAGACGAGGGCATTGTACTACAAGTTACTATACCTTATTCTTTAACTTAGAATAGCCTTGCTAAGGTTAGCAATTATATCGTGTATACGACTACGAGAAAGATAATACTATAGGCTAACCTTCTAAAGTCTCTATAGCTATATACTATTGCCTCCGCTATACAGGTCCTTAATATTACGCTAACCGCTAACGTAGGAAGCCTATATACTATTGTCGCTAAGGAGCTTAATTAGTTACGAACACAGCCGCGTCTTTAGCACCTTCGAGCGTATAGCTATACGTTAATTGCCTACGATTATAGTGTTGCTCGTAGAAAGAAGATAGACAGTAGAGGCCTTATTAGCAAGCTAGTTGGCTATACTAAGGGCTCTATAGACTCTAGAAAGTACATAATCTACCTACCTAATTAATACAAGGTTATCGCTTCTAAGGATATTTAGTTTATTAAGTCAGACAGTAACCCTCCACTTCCAAATAGTATAAATCTATACACTAATCCTAATAACCCTTCTAAGAGCGAGTTATTAGTATTAAGTCTATTATACTGGCTCTGTTTAATTCTATAAGCAACGAGGCTCCGTTACTAGCCGACGCCGCTAGTATAGTCTAGCAGCTTCTAGCCTAGCAAGAAGAGCCTCCGGACGAACCTGCTTAGCAAATGCCTAATAAGGTCGCTAGTCCGCTGCCGCTCGACGATAACCTACTAGCTATTTAACCGTCTTTAAGTAATAAAGAGGAAGAACCGGCGTACGATCCTTACGCTAAGAAGGGCGAGCCTAGCTAGTTGCTAGAGTTTAAGCGACTAAATGCTATAGGCGCTCGTTTAATATGTACTACTCGAAGCAACAAGTTAGCACGAGAGCTATTACGTAGATACCTAGCCGATGCTAGTATTAATCGATTAACTCGCCGTAGCCTAGCTAATATGCTAATAGCCTATATAAAGGGCTTTATAGCTGCCTGCTACATTGCTAAGTAGAGCGATACAGAAGACACTATTCCTATTCCGAAGAGTTATAAGGAGGCGACTTAGTTACTATACTAGCTATAATAGAAGGAGGCCTATAAGGCTAAATACAAGTCGTTAATAGACAACTATACGTAGGTATACGTTTCTCGGCTAGAAGTACCTAAAGGTCGCAAGGTTGTCCGTAGCCGATAGGTGTTTACTATCAAGCGTAACGCTAATAGTAAGGTAAGCCGGTTTAAGGCTCGTTAGGTCGTCCGTAGTTTTACTTAGGTTAAGGGATAGGACTACGATAAGACCTATACGGTAGTAGCTAAACCTTCTATACTGCGAGCGCTGTTTAGCCTAATTGCTTATTACGACCTAGAGGCTAAGTAATACGACATTCTAACGGCCTTCCTTAATGCACTTATCGGTAATAAGTATAAGATCTACGTCGAACAGCCGCACGGTTTTAAAGACCGTAGTAGTAAGGGCATAGTTTGCCTACTACTAAAGGCCCTATATAGTCTAAAGCAGTTACCAATACTATAGTATAAAGAGCTTCGGAAGTACTTAAAGAGCCTAGACTTCATTCTAATGATATCCGACGTCTGTATATTTAAGCACGTTAGCGGCTCGATTATTATTATCTACGTCGATAATATAATTATTATCGCCTATAGCCTATTAGCACTAGAAGCTATTACTTAGTTACTAAAGGAGCGCTTTAATATGCGAGAACTAGGCGACCTTTACTACTATCTCGGCATACGTATTATCCGCGACCGTAACAAGCGTACTATCTACGTCGTTTAGGACGCCTACTTAAATAGGCTCTACGAGAAGTATAGTATACGTAGCCGTATCGGACTAGCTACTCTAATAGCGCCTCGTTACGTTAAGACATCTATTTAACGCGTACCTAAAGGCTATACAGCTAGTGCCGCCTTTAAGACTTAGTATTAGGAGGGTGTTAGTAAAGCCCTCTAGCTAGCAATAATTACTCGGCCGGATGCTTGCTACACTACTAGCCTATTATCGCGATTTATTTCTAACCTAACCGAGGAGTATTATACCGCACTTCTTTAGCTAATTAAGTACCTAGTTAGCACCCTTAGCCGTAGTATGCGCTTCTAAGGCAACCTAAACGAAGACGACCTTAAGTTCGCTAGTTACTATAACGCCTTATAGACTAATAATCTAGTTACTCGTCGCTCTATAGGCGGCTTCTACTTTACTATCGCAGGCGGACCTCTATTATACAAGTCCGGCCGCTAGACGCTCGTTATACTATCGTTAACTAAGGCTAAGTATATTTAGCTTACTATAGGGGCTAAGGAAGCAGTTGCCTTAGCTCGCTCCTTAAAGGAAATTAGTTACAAGGGCTATATTCTTCTAGTTACGCTCTACGAGGACAATTAGTCCGCTATCGCTATTACTAAGTCTACTATTAATAGCCGTACGAAGCATATAGATACTCGTGTCTACTATATTCGAGAGAAGATTGCTAATAGTACTATTGTTGTCTAATAGGTTAGTATATATAATTAGATAGCCGATAGCTTTACTAAGCCGCTTAATAAGACTAAGTACAGCCGCTTTGTTAAACAACTAAACCTAGTAGATTGCAAGGCCGCTATTAAGAGCGCTGCAAAGCTAGCTACTAAATACTAAGAGGAAAGGGCCTTTGTTTGCTTTGTCTATGTAACCTAAGAGTAGTCCAGTTTGTTTACCTGTTTCTGCTTACCTAATACCCCTTGTTTGCTTTGCTAACAGAATAGCTATTATGTTGTTTGTTTTATTCTATAGCGATATATACGTACTAAGGGGGTGACTTAGAGTGTATGCCTAGGTGTTAGGGTCTATTACGTGCCTAATGCCTAAGGCTGCAACTGCTGCACTCTATCTTCGGACTTCTATATAGATTAGTCCTTCTTCTAATACATTAGTTACATTAAGTCTTTGTTAGGTAATTATCGACTATTAGACCGTCTATTATTGTATATCTAATAGCACCGAAGGTTTCGAAAGCTAACTCTTAAGTAGGCGGAGATACGGACCCGGGACTTGTCTCTAGTATTAGCTTACTAACTAGTAGCGGCGGTAGCGCTAGAACCTATATAGACGTTACTAGTAAGAATGCATTTGTTCTACTAGGCACTAGACCTAATAGCCTGCCTAATCAGCGAGGACTATGCCCTAGATTAAATGCGCTTACAAACTATAACTTCCTTAACTATACCGGTATCGTAGGCTTTAGTAAAGTCATTGCTATAACGAATAATAAAGTCTTCGGCATAGGCACCGACGTTGCTTTGCTAATTGCTGTAATAGGTACCTACTTTTCGGGAAATCCTATATAGCAGATGTTCTCTATCGGTTACTCGAGCATTTTAGCTACTTGTTACGCTAACACTAACACCTTCGAATATACTAGATCTAGACACTCTTAGCGGCTCTATTAGGCAATAGTCAAAGCGGACCTATAGAGGCCGCTCGATAACCGGAGCGGCCTCTATAGGTAGGTCTTATACCCTTGTTTAGATACTAAGTACCGAGAATAGTTAGATAGGGCGGAAGAGGCCGCTTAGTAGAGACTCTATCTCGTACCTATAACGCGTAGAACTCGTATAGAATCGCGTACTGCTAGAACTGCTCTACTTTATTAGCATTCCTTAATAAATCGAAGTATAATATCTTAGATAACGTTCCGTTTAGATTCTACTATTCGCGCTAGTATAACTCCGGCTCTAGTAACGGCCTCTCGAGAGCCCTCTATAATACCGAGCGACTTCTATCGTAACGACTCGCTAGCTATTAATACCTTGTCTCGTACTAAAGTTAAGGCATAATAAGCGGCCGTAAACTATACTAATAATATTGCCGCCGCTTAAAGGGCCGCTATAGCGAGAGCGGCTTAGTTTAAGGTATAAGAAGAGATAGAACTAGCGAAGCTATTAATCGAGCGTCTATCGGCACCTCCGGATACTCCGTAACCGCGTACGCTAGTACCGAGTAAGATACCTACGCCTAGCGATAGAGCAAGTTAACCGGCCGGTCGATTAAAAAAGAAGAGCGCTTCTTAGCGGCGGAAGACTACTATCGCTACGCTTAAAGAAGAAGGTAGAATAGTAACTAGAGATATAGGTAGAGACGGCCGCAATATAGCGAATAGTAGACTTCTAGTACTAATACCGTATACTAGTAGAAAAGGTAGATTAGACGACGAGGCGTTATTACTATTAGTACGTACCTATAACGACAATTAGTACTAATTTAGAGACGGCTTCTAGAACGTTATAACAGCTCTCTTCTAGTTAAATAGTAGACCTGTCTATAATAGTCTCGACCGTATAATAAAGACCTACGAGATATAGTAGCGTACCTACTTCGCTAATCTGTCTAAGACTAGCACTAAGAACGAGACTAATATAAGTATAGTAATAAAAGATTAGATAGCGTTTAAGGATAAGAAGAAATAGGAAGAAGTCGACTATAAGAAGATAGTATAGGCGGCTACTATAGAAGTAGCGAAGTCGTAGATTAAGCGAGCGAAGATAATAGTTAGATAAGGAGATAAGAAGACAGTAGACACGCTATTAGATAATAATAACGAGGTTGTAGAAGATTAAGACCTAACTATAGATTATCCGGACAAAGATATAAGCGACTTTAATAACGCTACCGACGAAGACGACTCTCGCTTAATAATGCCGCCGCTAGTACGACTAAACTTTAATCGTAGGTCTTTATCGTCGAGTGCAACTCCGACTCTAACTCTATTAGGTAGAAGAGATAGGTCTACGAGTATACAGTTAGCGCGTAGATAGAAGAAGCGCAAGAAGCTAGTTAACGACGAGTCGACTAACTTACGGCCGGATTTAAAGAAGTTAATAAGTTATATAGCTTCTTATATAGATAGTAGCGTATAGTAGGATATAGCAACTACTATAGCTATTACTAAGTTAAATAAAGGAATGCAAAAGATATAAGGAGATCTCGCTATAATAATAGGATAGATAGTATAGAAGTAGAGATAGGAGTTATAGGCGTAGGTATAAGCGCAAATAAGCGAGTTTAACCTCGAGAATTTCGACTTAGGTCCGCCGATCTAAGAAGCTTACCTTAGCTTCGGGAAAAGTGCGACAATATAGTTAACATTCGGTATATAAGGCCTAAATAAATTAGAGATATACTTTCGATAGTAGCGAAACACCTCCTATAATTAGTTTTATTATACGGCGTATATATATCGTAAAATGAATTTTTGAATCTAACATTCGGTATCTCTATATAAACTTCTTAGCACCCCCGGCGATCTCCGCAAATGCGACTTCTACGACTTCGAGAGGCAACGAGTATACCTCGTTTATACGGCGGCGACGTTAATAGACCCCGCTATTTAGTTGTTTATAGTAAACTCTATAGTAAAGCGAATCTAATCGCTCTCCGAGTCGGTATCGTATAGATTGTCGATATCTAGGTACTCGTAGAGGTCCGGAGGCTTTATTAGGTATTTCTCGCTCGTTTAATTGTAACCTTCTATATAAATATAGCAGTTAGTTAATAGCGTACCGACTATTATAAAGGCTCTAACTGCCTGCTTGCCTATATATAGCTGCCTAGTAAAGGTGTTATATGTCTAAAGGCGTATAGTTTAGCCGAATGCGTACTCGACGGAAATACGTAGACTAGCGAGGTATTTATTAAACTTCCGTTGCTTAGTAGTAAGTATCTTACAGCTAAGATAATGCTTATAAGGAGCTATTATTCCGAAGGCACTATAGTATGCTAGATTACTATAAAGATATAGCATTCTGCGGCCGGTACGAGGGTCTATTATTCTTCGAAGCCGGCGTATAACGCCTAAGGTCTTATATATCTCCTAATCGTTATTAGAGCTATTATATAGCCCTATTATTAAAGATATAATGCCGTCCGGTGTAACAATACCTTAGTACTTGCTACTATGCTCTTTCTTATACCTAGAATACTACTTTCTCTAACTAATCGTAGGTCGATAGAATTCTTAGAAATAACCGTTAATAAAGCCCTAAATCTACCCTCCTAAGCCGGCTCTTCTTATTACCTTAGCGAAGTATTTAAGGCGACTATAGCTTCGCAATCGTAGGTGCTATTCGATAAGGTATCCGAAGCGCCGTACGAGATAGTCGATTATATCCGTAAAGACGATACTTAGATACGACTCGTAGTTACTAAAGAGAGGGTAGGCGATAGCCTATCGAGAGGGCTAGGTAAGGCGCTATAATACTATATAGAGCGTATATTCCGGGCTCGGTTTAATGCTATTACGGAAGTTAATCGTAGTAATATCTAATACCTCTACTAATTCTTTAACCTAGGCTTTACTAAACCTAAGGCAATATTATTAGTTAGCTTAGCGACAACGAGGTGCCGCTATACTTTAACTTCTAACCTAACTTCCTATACTAATATTCTACGTACCTATAGTATAGCGGAAACTACGACTTCGGCTAGCTATCTAGCATCTACTCGAAGAACTCGTACTTAGTAAGCTCTCGTTTCTACCGCGGCGGCTTATCTAATTCGAACACTATTACTACGAGAACGATAAAGATTAATATCTCTTAGTCTTCTAGCGTTATACTAGCGAGTTTGCAATACCTCGAAAGTAGTTACCTTTCTAGCAGGTAGGCGCGCCTCGAAAACGCGATATCTATACGGATATACGCGACTAGAAAGAGGTAGATCCTAAGGCACGAGAAACGCACGGTTCATTGCTATATTCAGCTATTCCGAAGGCTCGTACGACTATATCCGTGGACCCACCTGTTGGTGTAGGTGTTAGCGTAACAAGTGGCTAAAACGCTCTGGTGGACCCGACCCCAGAATCCAGGCACCTCTGGGGCAATCCGGCGATGGGGGCCTTCTGGGAACACCTCAAGGCATAGGCTACAGCCACAACTTGATCGAGGCAGACGCGTCTGCAACGAGACACGATCTCTACGAGACGGGAGATGCGTGGACAGTCGATATTGAGCTCTTCAAGCAGATGTACAACTCTATGCTAGAAGGCCAATTGATCACCGCAAAAGACATAGCACGATACAAGGTCCTGCGCTTTAAGCAGAGCGTCGCTACGAACAAGTACTTCTATCATGGACCGTACACCGGCGGTATTGCAAGCAGTGCAGGATACTTGTCGACACACGAGATTCTGAAGTCCATCTTCGGCGTCGTGGATCATCCTAAGCCCTTCACCTACACCTTCGGATGGGAAAGGATTCCGTACAATTGGTCTCGAAGGGCTGGCGACTACAACTGAATAGAGCTCAACCTCGATCTCGTCCAATTCCTGCTCTGGTATCCGGAGACTCACAGCATCGGCGGAAACACAGGCACTGTGAACTCTTCCGCAGGCGTCGACTTCAGCGATCCATCCACCCCTTTGCTTCCTCTTTGATTGACAACGCAACGCCAAATTTCATTTGGCATATTCGCATACATCTATCCAGCGGATATTCTCGATCAGAGTTGCGTGTGATCATGAACTACATGTATAAGTATAGCTTGGCGCGTGAGACGATGTCGAGATCAGTCCTAGGATGCCAAAGAGAAGAAATTCTCGCTGCTGCAGACACGAGGAAGCATGCCATGCCATGCCATGCCACTTTTCTTCTCCCAGAGCCCGTACAGCTTCAAGCCGACGCCGGGTTTTTTCGGGTCTGAAGCTACGAATCAAGCTGCGATGAAAAGACATTTCACGCAGTTAACAGGCCGTTATGGTGAGATCTACGCTGCGTCTTTTGTGGACAAGCACGGTACTGAGATGGCGACTGGCGATGCCAAGAAGAGCACTGGGTACGTCGAAAGCATCGGGTACAAGCTCGGCGACATCACCGCCTTGGTCGATCGGGGCGATTGTTTGGGCGGTCCAGGTGGGCAAGATACATATACTGCCCCAACGCCCGTGTGGTGCCTCGGTGTTACTGTATAGGAAGGTGGAGGATGCCCGTCATCATACGCTCGGTCGCTGTTGCAGCAGGAGCCTTTATATGTTCGAGTAGCGGCCTCTTACCACCGTCGTGACTGCTTTCTTCGTCTTCCATGGCATTGTGGGCTGTCGATGGTCCCCCGACATACGAGGCAGCAGCGCATCGATGATCTAATTGGCTTGCCTGCTTTGACACATAGTCGATCCTCGGCGTAGCTTTTCTTCCAGCCAGTCCAGTCAAGATGCACTCAAGAATGCTGCAAGCGAGTATGGAGGGGGCGGGGAGAGGGAAGGGAAAGGGGGAGGCCAAGCACAGATGGTGTGAGTAGTAGTATGCATGTATGTACTTCCGGAGCGGAAGTGTGGTGAGAGAAAAGCCCCGGGAGTACTGCTGTCCTGTACTCATTGCAGAGCTACCAGTCCCTCCTACTTGGCCTAGTCTTCTTGAGCCATGGATAACCGCAGTCTGTAGGAAAATTTCATTCTCCGCCAATCCTCCCTTCTCGAGTCCCACGGATCCAAATCTCCTCCTCAAATGTATGACTGACTCCCCTCTCCTCTCAGCCAGTAGATCCCAAGCAAGCCTGAGCAGCAGGCTGAATCTCCTCCTCCAGCATCTCCTTCGCCACCTTCAGAGCCTTTTCCAGCTGCTCGCGAAGCTCAATCTCTTCAGGTTCCTCCGTCTCCTTGCTCGAGCACATCATGTGGAACTTCTTCTGAAGAGTGCAGAAGAAGTCCTGAGTGTGATGGGTGAGCGCGTCGGAATGCTTCTGCAGGAGCTCCTCGAGCTGTCTCTTCAAGAGCTCCACGGATTTCATCCAGACGCCGTGACCGATCTTCGTCACTTCGCGCTCGAATGACTTGAGTCGGTCTGTCGGTGTGCCCGATTTGCCCTTGATCTTTTGGCAATGCTCGTATATGGGCTTCATGGCTTGGACAATCGGGTTGTCCGTATTCTCAGAGCTGACTGCTGCGAGAATATTGCCGAGTTCCTTGCGCATTTCCTTGTTTGCATGTTCCACGAATCTCTGGACGTTTCCCTTCTCTACGAAGAGGTAGTCGAGGTATGGCTGCAGCGCCATGAGGGTGACTTGGGGATCTGTCTTGATATCGTAGATGATTCTGCTCAACAACTTGTGAATAGCCTTCGTGACGTTCTTGGGGACGTTGTTGACATTCATCAGGAATTCCTGGAAGAAATGTCTGGCTTCGGCACATTTGATGCTGACGAGCTCTCCGTTCCAGGAAGTGTTCACGCCTTGCTTGCCCTTGCCTTTCCGGAAGCCTTCTTTCTTCATGATTGCCAGATGCTGACTGGTACCCCAGGTCTTTGCCCATTGCCTAACGAGAATCAGCGCCTCGTCAGTCCACTCGAACTCAAAATCCCGCATGGGACTGATGATGTCCATCTCGACCTGATCGTGCAAGTCCTGCCAGATTTCCTCAATGGCCAACCCACTTAGCTTCTGTGGCCCCACGATGATCCTCTCAACTTCATCCTTTCTCGCCATATGCGTCTTGGATATGTACAGCTTAAAGCAGCTGAGCAGACTGGGAAGTTGAGTCGAGATCGTATGCCGAGCTTCGTTGAGCTTTGCCTCAGCGGGCGCAAGGAAAAGATGTCGTCGTAAAGCCGGGATATTCGTGCCTTCGACACTCAAAGCTGGAGGATTCGGGTCATCGGTGGCATATCCTGCCTGGGATTTCTTGTACGCCGCATTACCAACACAAAATACAGGGAGCACCGCAGGATCTGGCGTGAGCTCGGCGTACAGACCTTGCATCTGACGGACGACCATTTTGCTTCGCATCTGGATGCGGATTTCTCGGTGCTTGAGCATATTGTCGCGAATTTGGCTTGCAATCCCGTCTTTCAGCTCCATGAGTTCGTATTTCTGAAAGCCCTTGGAGCCCTTGATCTTGCTGGACACGTCACTCTTCTGCTTTTCCAGCGTCTTGATCTGATTTAGGATCTTTTCCATTGCTGCATAGTCCTTCTTCGAGCCTTGCACTTCGGTTTCGTCATCGATGCTGTCGGCGTGGGTAAGAGTAAGAATGGTCCTCGCCGAACCTCGTGTCATGAATCCTTTCGTGAGGCTGTCTCTGATGAATTTATCATCGTCGGCACGGCCGATTTCTGCAACCACCATATAGTGAGTGCATTGACGCAGATGAAAAGTAGCGTTTGCCACGCGGGTTTTGTTGGCATCCGAGAGTCCAGGCAGGTCGACCAGCGTAATATTGTGTTTGAGCAATGGAATATTCAAGCCGAATTTGATCTTGCTCACGAAAGGCCAAAGGGAAGTGATCATGTCACCATCTCTCTCTTCGACCGTGTACATGTACGGTGCGAGCTGCCAGAGCAAATTCTGAGGGGTTGCTGCTTCTTGCGAGAGGAAAGTCTCCTTTCCAAGTCCGGAATTCACGATGTCATCAGACCAGTCGCAGAGCGTGTCGACGATATACTCGTCATCCTCGCGCGTAGCAGCAGAGAGGAATTGGTCGGCGGCAGCATATGTTGCGAACTCCTCTCGACTGTTGAAAAGTGCTCGGAATGCCGTGATTACAGTGCGCTTCACCGCAAAATCCTCAACCGTGCGCTCGCTGTCCTTTGGACCCTCGCCATCGTCTTTGGCGTTGGCATTGTAGAATTCCGCAACGTGAGCGCGGATAATGGCATGGCGCTCCTCCGGAGAGAAGAAGTAGACTTCAGCAGCGAAAGGCTGCGTTTGGTTCGGGAAAAGGTAGCCGAATTCTTGCACTACCCAGGTACAGCTGCTTCCAGCATCGCCCTGTCCGAGTTAGTGAAGATTCTTGCCGAGACAGCAGAGAACTTACCTGACGTGCAATCATTCCAATACTGAGAATCGAGTTGATGAGAGAGCTCTTGCCTGGAAAAGTCAGCGATGTGAATGAAAAGGTAAACCCGTCGACTTGCCTGATTTCATGTCGCCAACGAGCGCAATTCTGACTTCTTCTGGAAAATTGGAGGTGGTTCGTCGCTTGATTTCCTCGAGCAGTCCGTCAATGACTCCATCACGGTAGCTGCTGTCTTGGATTGGTCCTTCAAGCAGTTTGATGAGGCCGGAGACATTTTTCATGAGCTTCTCGTATTCTGGTGTAAAAACAGGAGATTGTGGCATAGCCTCCGATTTCGCGTCGTAAGGTGGGACCATATCAGCAGCATCGCTACCCTCGGACGCCTCTTCAGGGCTGCCGACATCGCCGGCCATGAGTTCGTCATAGGAGCGCTTCATGTTGGCCACGCGTTGGAAATGTCGCTATGAGAATCTCGAGATTGCCGGTGGAGGTTAATGTTGTTGGATGGTGTTCGAAATGTCGAGATGGTTGATGTTGATGTTGTTGTTGGATGGTGTTGGAAGATAAGTTGAGAAGTTGGAAGTTCAAAGCCAGAGATAAATACCTGTCTAATCCAGGGTGCAACGAAAGTGAGGAAAGCGAAGAAAGCGACACAGTCCGTGCATCTAGAGCTTGCTGAAGTGGAAGTGAAGTGAAGCAGGATAGGTGTGGCGGTGTCAAAGTGGCGACATTGTGGACCACATCGAATTCGGATTTGAATTTCAGCTTGAGAAGTTGGACTTGTGCAAATGAAGGCGCGAGAGTGTCGTGTAAGGTCTGCGCAAAGGTCAATTTGAAGTATAGACGGCTGTATTCAGAACTTCACTTGTGTCGCAGGCACACTTTGCCAAAACCCATCAGCAGCACCCAGCCTTCTTCGCAGCATTCGGATCCTTCCTCCCCAACGTCACCGCCCTCGCACCACCTCCCGCCCCAGGTCCTTTAACCCCACTTCTCCGATCATTCAAATCATACTTGCCGGCCTCAATATTCTGATAAATCCTCTCTGCAACCTCGACAAACGCCCTCTCGACATTCTCCCCACTCTTAGCCGAAGTCTCCACATACTCCATGACCTTATTATCCTTACACCACTCTTCAGCCTCTTCCCTCGTCACCTGTCTCTGATTGGGCGCATTGCTGCCCCCGGAAACGGTGGAAGCATGGGCGAGATCCGACTTATTCCCCACCAGAACAACCACGATATCATCCTCTGCGATCTGCCGTAGATCATGCAGCCACGACGTGACCGACGCGAACGTACTCCGTCTCGTGATATCGAAAACCAACAACGCGCCACTCGCGCCTCGAAAGTACGATCTCGTGATCGACTTGTAAGTTTCCTGACCCGCGGTATCCCATAAACTCAGCTTCATATGCTTCTGTACAGGTTCCTTGGGCTGGCCTTTTGACTTGGAACTACTGGCGGGAGGTGGTGCTGCTGCTGTCGATGTGGAGGCTGGATTGTTGATTGTGTATCCTCGTTGGAGGGAAGCGGGAGGTCCTACGGGCACGATTCTGGAGCCGAATTCGACGCCGATGGTGACATCGTGGTGGCTTACGAAACGACCTTCGCACAGGCGGATCGTCAGCTAAGCACTGGATATCAGCTGGATTGGCTGAGAGGGTGATAGGAGGAATCGCGTACACTTGATTTCCCGCTGCCGCTGTCTCCCAAGCTCACGATCTTGGCGATGAAGTCGTAGGCTGGAGGTTCCGCCATGGCGGCGGGTGATGAAGGAATATTGTCGCGTCGAATGTCGCTGTCGCTATTTCAGTCGTTTGAAGGATTGGCGAGGATGGTAGTTCGTATGGGTGATGTGCAACAAAGAGTGGTGCATGTCGATGTGCTGTGCTGCTTATGACGATTGACGAAGCAAGCAAGCAAGAGGTGTCTGTATATCAGCAACTCGCGCTGATTGGCTCGACCCACTTTTACCCCTGTCCCACCCCCAACCTCGAGTTGCTAGCAACTCCCCTAATGAATTTGGTTGAAATATGCTTCAAATTCCAAAGGGCTTTAGGAATATAGTAATTTCTACTAAGGTTGCTAGCGATAACTTAATAAAGCTAAAGTTAACGTATAGTATAGCTATTACGCTAAATTCGAGGTATATCTACTTGCTCTTGCCCTTATTGTCTATTGCCGCTGTATCTACCGCTACTGTGTCTACTGCCGCTGCCGCTACTAAAGGTCCTACTATTAAATACTCGTTACTATTCTTCTAATAGAAATCGGCGGTCTCTAATAAAGGTAGACGCTTCCTTGTAACTTAGTTGTAATATATCGATTAGCGACTATTATAGTATATGTTATCGGAGGTTTAACGGCTACGGCGTAGGTATATAAGCGGCGATTATTAAGTAACGAAGACCGCTTAGTATAGTAGGCGTATATAGAAGTCGCTATTAGTAAAGGACATAGCGTATAACGTCTATTAAACTGCCGTCGTTTAAAGAAGGTATATTATATCGATAGGTGCTATCGCCTATAGCGTACGTATTCTAAAGTACCGAGTTAGTAACCTGCGTAGGTTTAAATAGCGACGGCGGAGGTTACTAAAAGAAAGGCGAAGGAGGTTAGTAACTATATCTATACTAATTAGTATAGAGACTAGTCGCTATATACTCTAGTACGCGTTAAGTGCCCTCGCCTAGCGCGAACAAGTCTCTTACCTATTGCGGTTATTATACTTAGTAAGGTTATTATTACTAGTAGTAGTAGTAGTAGATTAATAGTAAGGCGCCTACGCCTATATCGACCTATGCCTATTAAATAGCAAACAATATGCTATCGTTATATTGCTATTAATATTACTAGAGCTATTATAATAGCTCTGCTGCCGCTAATAGGCGTATATATTTAGTGTGATACTGCTTAGTAATGTTATCTCGATAGGTTAATAACAGGTGCGCCGGCACTACCGTTTCCGCCTTCTTAACCTTCTAATAATAGTCGTAAGTAATGTTCTCGATAAGGCTGCGAATTAGTAGGTAATAGTCCTTTAATATAGTACTAGCAATAGTATTAACTTCCTCGGCCTTATCGTCTTCGTATAGGTTATTATCGTCTACGAGCTACTCGCTATAAGTCTTCGGCGAGTTAATATCGCTATTAAAGCTATTAGAGTCGAAGAAACAGTTAATATAGTAATCTACCTATCTAGCCGTTATACTATCGCCTAATATCTCTCGATTATACTAAATATGCCGATACGGTTAGTACTACTACTTCTAGAAGAAGCACTAGCATATATCGGGGAGTTAGTTATCGAGTTATAGTTGATATTGTATCTAATTTAGAAGCCCGGTATAAGCGCGCTTCTAAGCGAGTCGATATTGCTTAGTAATAGCGGTTTAAAGACAATATAGCAACTCGTAGAAGCGCTTACTACTGCTATTTAATCTAGTAAATATAGGAAGCAGGTTATCCTTTGCCGCCTCCTTCTTCGTATTGTTATACTATCTCTTATTAATCTCTAGTATATATATAAGGGTGCTAGCGAGCGAGAAGTTAGCCTTAATCGACTTAGTATTGCTCTTAAAATCGGCGTAGTACGCCTCGACTAGACTAGTTATACGCGCCTAAGCAACGATAGTTAGCAATTACGCTTAGAAGAGGAGGTTATAGTAGTTATAGTAGTCTTATACGCATTAATAAGGGGTTGCTCCTCCGTTCCTTAACTGTCTATATCTAGGCGTACTTAGCGGACTATTCTTGTAACAAATACGAGTATAACTCGTCGTTCTTGCCGTCCGGTAGAGCGTTAATAGCCTATTGTATTCTAACCTTAACCTCCTTATTAGTCTCTGTATATAACGACACCTAAACTAGCTTCTTATAGACCGCCTTATATCGACTTTTAAGTAAAAATTTGCGGCGAATAGTCTATAGTAAGTGCCGCATATAAAGATAGGTCCTAACTAGTAGAAATATCTCTCGGATTGCTATCTATTCTAAAGCCGAGTTATTAGTGACAGTGTATTGTAACAACTAACTACTAGGTTTACTATAGTTAGCCTAAGAAGCTAGATAATGTAGTGCCTGCGTATAGACCTAACTATGCTTGCTTTTAAGTAATGCGTATACTACTAGACGCTAGCGTGTGTTGTCGTTAGAAATAAGGATATTAAACAACTTCTAGTCTATTTAGTTAACTTTATACGTGTCGTCTAGCAGTATCAATTTGCTATACTTCTTTAGCAGCTTAATGCTTTCTTCTATAGCCTATACGAAGCCTCTCCTAATACTATCCTTTATTAAGACACTAAATAATTAATAATACAATTTATGCTCTTTTGCTACTACTATAATACCCTATAATTGAAGCTTAGGATCGTCTCGTTCGGCCGGCATCGTAAACCGCTTGTCTCGGTTATAATAGGGCGACTTCTTAGCGGCATTATATAGTAAACCGATATCGAGATAAGGGATACCGAGATTAGGTCTATATTAGCTATTAATAGCGTCGTACGTCCGCCTCGCCTATAGCGAGTAGTCTATTTGCTTCTTAACCTTATCTTTAACTAGTTAACAAACCTTGCGGCTATTAAGAAGGTCGAGATTATAGGTATATATATTAGCGGTTATATAACGACGAATACTAACCTTTCTAGTAGGCTCGTTCTAGCGGTATTCTACTATTATAACAAAGCTAATAGAGCACTCCTCTTCTAGTAGTTTAAAGGCTCTTCTATCCTTAATACCTACTACTTCTCGATTTAGCTTATTACGGCGCTGCCTTTCTATATAATAGTAGTATACCTTCTTATAGTATATACTATCCGTACTAGGCTTGCCTAGCTTCTTAGTAGACCTCCTAGTATATTAATTGCTATATAGGCTCTATATTAATTTCTAGCCTTCTGTATCGGTGTTAATGTCTTCTATAAGGTTAAAAACTCGCTAGCGAAGCTGTTTAAGGTTACTAATACTGCTAGGCGTAGATAGGTCTATATTAGTAACATTATGCAATACAGGGGATATAGAATAGGAAATATAGAAGGAATTTAGGAATAGTAGAGATAGGAGATAGGGGCGAGACTATTCGAGAATCTACTCCGGCTATTCGAGAATCTACGGACCTAGGGCCGCTCCGGTCTTAGTAAGACTATATTGTTAGTAATCTATACTATAGAACATCGCATAGCAACTTCTGATGCCTATACTAGCTACTTATTAGAATAATAGCGTAGGAAAGAAGAATTAAGTAAATAAGTAAATAATAGACGTAGAATTCGATACTATAGCTAATCCTAACTGTTCTAGGTATACTGCCTGCCTAGTAAATAAGGTTCTACGACCCTCGTATTAACGTATAGCTCCTACTATACAATCTCAGTATAATCTAGCATACCTGCTAGCGCTGTAGGTACTAGTAGAGCCCTCGGAGCGGGCGGGGGTCCTTCCTAAGTAGGTAAATAAGTAGGTATAGGGTTTCTATCGCACTACCTATACTTATAATAGCTAGAGTAGTAGTCTACGTTATCTTTAACGCACTTATACCTCCTATAGGCTATTTTGCATATATAGCCCTTACGTAAACGTTCTCGTAGTGCTAGTAGCTAGAAGGGCTTAATAATATAGCTATCGATAGCGATAGTAAGATAAATAGCGGCGGCGGCGGCAGTAAGGTTAAAACAGCGATTAAAACAGCGATTAAAACAGCGGTGACGGTGAGGTCTAGTAGTAGAGAACATAACTAACAAATTTGCCTTAGGCCTCCTCCGCGATCGGATGCTTAGATTCTCGAATAGCCGGAGTGGATTCTCGAATAGTCATGCCCTAGAGATGGTGGCAATGCCAAGATTACGATTTGTATTGGGTTTAGCGGGGCTTGGTATGGTTAGAGTTGCTAGCAACTCTAGGTGCCCCGTGCGGGCCCCACAGTTGCTGGTATACAGACACTCCAAGCAAGCAAGCAACCCATGTCATGTCACTGCTCGCGTGGCGTGGCGTAAGGTGCAGGTGGCTAGGTAGGTAATTTTAGCGAAAGAGCAATTGATGACACCTCTAAACAATACATTAACCCACATGCCTACAACGAGGAAATCCAGTCATCTCCGAAGAATGAGTAGGCCGTCAATGGATACACGTTCCTCACCACCATCCCTCTCTCCGCCATGTCTTAGCCGGACCGAGCAGCGGTGGTCAAGTGAGGTCAGCTAGACGCATCGCAAGTATTCCAATCACATGTGCGGATTTCTTCATTAGCTTCAGAGTCACATTCATCACATTCACATGCGCGCCAGCTTTTTTACAGCCGAGCATTGAACACGACTTCCTCCCTCGTTCCCCTTCAACACCCACAATCCTCGCAACCAACCTCTCCCCTTCCACCCCTCAATCACATCCAGCAATCCCACAACCATGCCTTCAGAACCCCCAAACAGCCACAAACGCAAACAACCCGTCGTCTGCGTATTGTAAGCACCCTCCCCTCCCCCTCTCCCTCTCCCTCTAACAAATCCTCACATTCCCCAGCTGCGGCGCCTCCCCAGGCCTCTCCCCCTCGCACCTCACCGCCGCCCGCACCCTCGCCCAAGCCCTGCACAACTCCGGCCTCCACCTAGTCTACGGCGGCGGCACAAAAGGAATAATGGGCGAGCTGGCCAAAACCCTCGTAACGCTATCGGGCCCGGAGAGCGTACACGGCGTAATCCCCGCAGCACTACAGGAATACGAACGCGAAAAAAAACTCTCACCGGAGGAAGAAGAAGAAAAAAGCTACGGACGCACGACGGTGGTAAAAGACATGCATACGCGAAAACAAGTGATGGCGCGAGAGGTGATGGAGTCGGGGGAGGGAGGAGGGTTCGTGGCGTTGAGTGGGGGGTATGGGTAAGTCACCACGACGCCAAAAAAAAAATCCTACATTTACATTGCTGACTTTTTTTTTTCTTTTCTCAGTACGTTGGAAGAACTAATGGAAGTCACAACCTGGAACCAACTGGGGATTCACGATCGAGGGATCGTGGTGTTTAATGTGGAAGGGTATTGGGACGGGTTGCTGAGTTGGGTGCAGAAGAGTGTCGAGGAGAGATTTGTGTCGAAGGAGAATGAAAGGATCATGGTGGAGGCGAAGACGGCGGAAGAAGTGGTGGAGAAGTTGAAGAATTATAGGAATGCGGAGGGGAGGTTTGGGTTGGAGTGGGAGGAGAAGTAGATGGATTACATAGTACGAGAGGGATGAGGGATGAGATAGGAGTGGAGTTTTTGGAAGGGTAGAGCACTGGCAGTCTGGGAGGCTGAGTGGATTGTTGTTGAAAGCATAGCGTGGAGTTGTGGCGAAAGATAGAGTTGGAAAAGAAAAAGGACGAGTATAGAAGCTTTCTTTTGACAGCTACACATATACACCTTATCCACCACCATCCTCCTCTCATTCCCATCCCATCCCACCCATACACTCACCCACTCACTTCCTTCTACTCAACAACACACCTCCTCCCCCTCTTAAACTCCCCAACCCAAACCCTCCACCCGTCCCCAAACCCCCCAGAATCCTACTCCGGCCACCCAAAAACCTCAAAAACACTAACAACACTCCACCTCACCCCCCAAACCGCCACCAGCGCCGCGACAACCTCAACCAACAACAAAACCACAATACCCACCAACATCCTCGGCATAAAGACCCGATACAACATCAAATGCCTGCGTAACCACGCCGCCTCCACAACCGTCGCGAGCGCAACAGCCGAAAAGAACAGGATATGCGTCGCGAGCGCTCCCGCAACCCTTCCCAAAACCCCGGGGGATCGGGGAGGGACTTTCCACAACACGACGGCCGGGACAGCGATGGTGCATAGAATCTGTGCGCCGAAAGTGTTGAGCACGACGAGAAGGGGGCTCCAGGGGTAGAGGACGGATTTGAGCGGGATGAAAGCGGATTCCCATTGGATGGTGACGAGAGCGGCTTGGTGGCCGGTTTTGAAGAAGTGGAAGGAGCCGAGGAGGGCGAGTAAGATGGGTGCGAGTGGGGAGCGGCGGAGATTGCATGCGTCGATGATTTCGAGGAGGTTCAAAATTTGGAGGAAGCAGAGGGCGAGGGCGCCTTGGCCCATGGGTTTTTGTAAGAGGAGGAGGGCCAGGATCCAGGCGCATGGGAGGAGAAGGTAGCGAGTGCCGTGCGTGTTGCTGAAGCCGTAGATGATGAGTTTGGGTTTCGGTTTTGGAGCTCCGTTGACTGCCGTGAGGACTGCAGAGGTTTCGTGGCCTTCGGTGATGGGTTTGGAGTATAGAGCTGGTTGTGAGTCTTGACTCTCTTCACGCTTGACCATGAGAAGTGGTGAGGCGAATATGTAAGTCCCGTATCCGGCAGCGACGGCGACGACCAAGACACCCTGAGCAAGGTACATGCGACCAGTCTTGAGGATGGATTTTGAGATGTCGGGGTACCAGTCGCCGTCATCTGCGGCATCCAAAGCCCAGAAGCTCGCGACACCAACTAAACCGAGTCGCAGGACTACTCCATTCC
The DNA here is from genome assembly GCF_000340215.1 of Pseudocercospora fijiensis CIRAD86. NCBI lineage: Eukaryota > Fungi > Ascomycota > Dothideomycetes > Mycosphaerellales > Mycosphaerellaceae > Pseudocercospora > Pseudocercospora fijiensis. Next base: position 309,809 of record NW_006921533.1, read on the forward strand.
ATATCACGGCAGACCCATGGTAATTGGCCGATCGATGGAAGTACTGTATGATGATGTATGGGAGCGAGATTGCCACAGCAAACGGGATAAGAAGTTGCCATTTGGAGGACGTGGAAGATGTTGCGGAGGCATAGTACGATGACCTGCAGAACGGCATCTGCTCTTCTCGACATAGTCGGGACAGTGAGCTCAGTCGTGTTGCGACCAGGAACGAAATGGCATTCAATGCTCCCTGCGTTTGATCTGTCGGATGTGTTTGTCCAAGCGATGCTCCGAGCATAGCTACTCCAAAAGTGGAGAGCAGGAAAAGGAGTTGCTCATCTTCCCATATCGTGAATGAGTTTGACGCAAATCCTACGCAAAGTAGAAGAGTCGCCAATGTGCTGAGCATACCCCAGAACGTTGTAGGTACTGGCACTTTCAGCAATTCTCGGGCAGGCATAAATCCAAGCAAGGTTGCGATGATGCCTCCGATCGCAGCTCCAAATGCGACAAGCTGAATCAGATTGAAGTTTGGCAGGTTGCCTAACGCCGCCCCAGTAATTGCGCCAGCTGTAGTGCCTATAAGACCCCAGCCAAGTAGAGGAGGTGTGAGGGCAGCACGATCGCCTTTAATGCCTTGGGCGTACATGAGCACGACTGCGAATGTGCCCAGTAGTGCAACAATACCCATACTCATGCTGACAAGGTCAAACCGCGCCCAAAGTGATTTGCAAACGCGCAAGTTCTCCGTTTGGTAAGCCATAAACGCCTCCCAAGCTTTATGAGCTGTCGCTGAGCTCCATTCAGCATTGGCCACTTTCCATAGCTTTTCGGCTGCTGATAGAGTGTCTTCGCCCATCTTACGCGCGTCTGCATATTTTGCTTGATATCGGTGTATTTGCGCCGCAGTCAAGCGACTGACCTCCGCCAGGTTGGCATAATCAGGTTTCATCACATCGTTGGACCCATGGAAAGCTTCTTCGATAGGCTGCCCGAGATTGTTGAAAGGGATGGGAAGACCGAGGAGAAGCGAAAGTGTGGGTACCAGATCGATTTGATTTACAGGCCGTTCTTTGGCAGTCAAAGGGGGGTGCTTCGATGCTTCGTCTTTGCGGCCAAAGATCCCACGTTTGGAGTACATCCACAGCGCAGCCTCAACCTCGTCATCAGACTCGCCACCATGATCACCCTTGGTGTCCATGCCATGATCTCCCATAACCACGAGCAGCGTTTCATCGTCCAGATGATCGACAAGCCGTCGAAATACATCATCCATTTGTTTCAGCTTGTCCGTCATCGCATGGTGGTCCGGGCCATATCGATGTCCAGCATGATCAACGCCCAGATAGTGTCCAAAGATGACATCCCACCGACCTTTCATCGACGCATCCAAGAGAGGAAACAAATCTTCATTGACGCCATTGTCCACAGTATGCAAGTCCCAGACATTGAAAGAATCATACGGCCTCGTCAAATTCGGCTCAAAGTATCCAGGAAACAGTGAATGCCATGTATCGTCTCCGAGATGCACGACCTTCTTGCCAGCTTTGTATAGCTGCTCCACAATATTATCCTCATCAATCGCTGTTCCCGCAAAGTTCGATCCTGCATCTATGAAAGTGGGCAATGTACCAGTCGTAAGTCCCTTCAATCGCTGTAACGTCGTGGTCGGAGGGTCCGCGATGAAAGGTCGCAAGAAGGCGTTTTGCGGCTCGTTGACAGATGTCTCGTATAGGATGGGAAATGCATTATGAAAGTGGTGTGGTTGGTCGTGTCCAGGCTTGGGTTGAAAGGGAACAGTAAAGTCGTATCGCAACGCGTCCACGACGATTACCACGGCTTTCTCGAATGACTTTGGATGCCAACATCCCCGCTCTTGCGATCCTGGCGTGAGGTCTGCTCTATGGGCGAGTGATATGGGAGGTACGGCGCATTCGGATCGGTCTTGAAGCACGAGTCGGGAGAGAAGGAAGCCACGGCAGAAGAGGTAGATGGCAAGCGCGTGGAATGTGCTGTGATTTGTTAGCTAGAGGATGTCTGATCGCGCATGTCAGCAATCTCACAGGATCAGCAGAAAGAAGGCGACGACCAAAGCATGCTGGGCCTTCCACTGCACTGACAGCGTCTTCTTGTCAGACTTGGAGTCCGCCGCTGTCACCGATCCATTCTCCATATGCGACAAAGTAAGAGGGACGGGGGTTTACCGAAGCATTACAAGAGAATTAGACATGAATATGTAAGGAGATGTAGGAAGAAGCCTTGATCTGGCCAGTGGCAGGTGTTTCGTGAAGCAACCACGGCCACGATCTTGTGAAAGCATGCAGGGACAGCACGCAGCCCGCCCCACGTGGCTGACTCGTGCCATTGGAATGCAGTGGAGTCCTCACCAACATCAAATCATGTCTTCAGACGTACAGCAGGAACACGGCGAGGGAAAGAAAAGGATGATATTTTCTTGCGCATGAAGCATTTCATTCAGCCGAGTCCTGGACTCAGTACCAGACAGCTCAGTGTAGGATATACACGATGACGATACCAGTCTTAATCTACGAGAGACATCAGAAGCAGAATCACCAAACCTCTCGCTCTCGCTCCACGCTTTGTGAACAGCACAGCAAACTTGGGGGCATTTTGCTCTTCCCACTGTCGTGATTGAATGGCAACAGAAAAATGCGGGCGGACGAGCGAGCTTCAAACTCTGCTCTGCCCTGCCAGCAACGACAACACATTAAGTGTATGTAAGTAAGATGCACTTCGGACTGCTGCCGTCGAGGCTCGTCGTCGTGGTGTCCAGTCGTATCTGGGGTCGAAATGTAACGTAAAGTATGTAGGGCGGCGGTCTGGAAGGCCGCCGGAAAAAAACAGGTACAATGTCGCCGACTTTATGTTCATGCGCCGTCGTGAGGAGCCTGCTGCTCCCTTCCAGTGGTATGTGTATGTGCGTTCCGATCTGTGCAAAGACATTTGGTCGTAGACGTCGTTAACAGCTGGGGTGTTTTCTTCTCATCCGCATTGCCTAGATCTTCTCGAACTTGTCATAGGTAGGTGCATTTCGCGCCTTCTCGACAAGTCCTCCGACTCGTTCCAGGTCGACAGACTCAAAACTCCTCCTATCCTGCTGTTGGTACGCGGGAAGGTTCTCTAGTGGCTCGAGACCAACCCCAGTATCTCCCACACGAACGACGACCACCCGGCCTGACACGCGCTTGCCAGTATCGTCATACTCCTCCGGGAATGTGATGTGGATTTGTGGAAGCGGGCCGGATGGCGGCGCGCTCGAGTTCTCGACGAGGTTCTGCTTCTCCTGGTAGACGTATATCGACTCCGAGGGTCGTGCCATAACACGGCGATGTGACGATGATGCTGCCGATGCGCTCGACATGCGCTTCTCGTCGTAGATGGGTAGTTCAGAATTGTTTCTCTGCGCTCTTCTTCGGTGTCGCATGTACAACAGGCCGGCGACGAGAAGGAGTGCGAGGATCAGCAAGACCAGAAGCACTATCAGAAGGCTGATCATGGTGGCTGGTGGTCCAGGTGATGGTCCTTGTGTATCCCTTCGGACGAGATTCGCAAGGTGGTTGAACATGGTTTTCTATAAAAGAGTGACTGGCTTTGATGGTGGTCGACGTCCGGTGCTATTGTCGTCGACTCGAATGCGGTTTATTCGGACGGACGAGCTCGTGACAGCGGTGCCGGGTTGCGTATTCGTAAAGATTGTAAGCACTGCAACACAAGAAGTCAGCCATCGACCGTTCATGTGTTTCTCGCGCCCGTTCCACCGTTCAAATCCAGCGGTCGCAGTCGACATCCAGGAACATACCTGTAGGATGTCCGCGAGAATGGGCCGGCGCAGATATAAAAGAATGGCGTGCGTTCGACAGCTGAAAGAGTGAAGCTGTCGTCGCAGCGAAGAAGAGTCTTCTTCTCCAGGCTCCGTTGGCCCCTGGAAAGGTGTTGTTGTCGTTCAGATTCCAATCTCATTTCCGCACAGACCACTCGAAGATCCGCCAACCCAATAGAATACAATAGCCCGTCGAACCCATGCTCTAATAAAAACTTGCACCTGCTGTGCTACTACCACTCACACCTCGACCAAACAATAACGCCCTTTCCTTCGCCCTTCTACGGCCCTATATAAAATCATACCCCGTACCGTTGCAGCCTGCAGGTATATCTACTGTATAGAATATATAGTTTCTCTGCCATACGTCATTAGTCCAAATCTCGACGCCATCCCAAATCTACTACGCATCTATCAAACCCAACAGCCAATTAATGCGCAATAATCAAGCTCAATAATAAGAGTTTCTAACAGCACTCCGACAATATATTCTAAATCCCAGCAGGAAAGCAACGAAGCGTTCGCATTCATATCCTAGCGCCAGGTTTGTAAATGCATCATGCTTGCCAGCGATAACACACATTCTAATAAGAAGTCAGATTTGAAACACAGTAGAACTCATCATGACGTGACGTCTTTTGTCTGTCACTGACCGCATGCGTTGCTCTGGAACTGAACGAAATAAATCAACAAAAATACACTCGACTCCACTCCCTGGCCCTACCGACGCCACTCAATGCCACGAATGCCTTTCCCTTTCCCTTTCCCTTCCCCTTCAATGCGCCTTCCTTTTCCTTGTTGCGTTATCCAAACCCCATGAAGAAAACACGACTCCGAAAAAAACGCTATGCTGAATCCTTATGACGAGGTCCGGGGTAGTGATGAAATTTCGTTCCTCGAACATCCGACTGAGTCCTCCGTCGACTGCCACTGCTCTCGTTATTCCGCAGCTGCTGAGCAAAAGCGGGAGGGTGATTCCCACCAGCTGAACGTGTGCCGCCGTAGCCCAAGGTTCGTGAGTCTGGAGTGGCTGGCGCGATGGCGGGTCCTTGATACCGTGAATGGGAGGCAACTGCGGGCGGCTGTGGTCCTAGTCCTGGAGGCGGAGGTCCTAAACCATTCGATGGAGAGCCAGACCACCCTGGATGCGGATGAGGGGGAGGATGTTGTGGTAGGCCATGCGGCAACCCATAAGCAGGACTAGGCGGATGCGGTGGCCACGGTGGAGCTGGGACACCTGTAGGTCCTGGCAAGCTGTTGCGATGACCACCATAGTATTGACTGTGGTCGTAGCCATAGCGTGGTGATGGAGGTGGCGGTGGCGGTCCTGGTTGAGGAAAGGGTTGGTGCTGGGGCTCGTTGTAGGCAGGCAAAGGTGGGTAGGGGGTCAAGCCAGGATGGGTGGTGTGCGGTGTTCCAGTAGGAGGTCCACTCGTGAAGGCAGGACTTTTGGTGGGCTCGCTGGTATTGAGCCGGAAACGAAGCATCTGGCCACCATCCAAAGACGTAGTGTGACTCGCGCCTTTCCTCCTCTCCTTGTGTTGCTTTCTGCTTAGGCCATGGCGATCAGATTTGTTGGGTTTGAACTTCTCACGACCCTTCGAGCTGTCTCTTTGCGGCCGTCGAGCCCCAGCACTGTCGGCATTGCTTCCATCCTGGCTGCCACTGACATCTGTGTTGGTAGACTGTCCAAGAGATGAAGCTCTCGATCGAGACTTCTTGGTGGGTACTTCTAGACTCAGGTCTCGTTTGGGCTCCTCTGAAGCCTGGCCTTCGTCCTGTGATCGAGAGTCCGCTGCGCCTTCGCTGCTTGGTGGATCCCACTTCGGTAAAGTCTTTGGAGGATGGGGAGGATGCGTAGGTGATTCGTCTCTCGTGAATCCTTGTGCCGGGTGATTCTCTTCCGCTGTGCGCACGGGTGTCGACATTACGGAGGTCGTAACAGCGGCAGGCACCGGAGAGGCTTGTAAAGCTAGCTCCAAAGCACCAAGCGGCGAGGGCTGCGGAAACGCTTCAAGTTGGCCCTGAGATGCCAGAGCAGGTTGATGAGGCGGAGTCGATGCCCGAGGTACAGGACTCTCTTCAGGCTGAGTAGCGATGCGCTCAATGCTCAGCGGGCCTCCGTGAGAGAATTCATGAACGGCGCGATCCTGATATGATGGAGTTCTTGAGTGAGAGCCTGCCGTAAGTGGACGTCTATACTTCTCCCAGGAGGAATCTTCTCTGTCAGACGCCCCGGGTACGGACGACTCTGATCGGTCGCGTGCAGCGAAAGACCGGTCGAAGGAGTCGGTCGACGTGTGTCTCTGATGCTGTGGCGAGGCGAGCAGCGGGTGGTTACGGCTCTCGGAGACAAGTGCTTGCAGCGGGACCGGTTGGGCTGTGCTACCACGGCTAGAGCGTGAAGGGGATGGCAAGGGTGGCTCGCTCGGCCGCGACTCCGCCATGCTTTGCTGTCGGAGAGGTGACTGCAGCAGAAAAGGAAGCCCACCACGCTCATTGACGAATCTCTCAGTCCTAGGAGACATGGTCGCTCTGATGGGACCTTCATCTGCCTCGCGATCAAAGCTAATCGGTGGACGTAGAGGTGGAGGCGGTGGCATCTGAGCAGGTATTGGCGGCCCAGCGAGTGGTTGTCTCAACAGCTGGGGTCCAAATGGTGCAAACGGTGGTGGAGGTGCAGTGGCCCTGATCGAAGGTCGCGAAGCAAGATCTCCGAGGAGTTGCAAACCAAGAGCTTGTTCGTTGGGAATGACCGGGACTTCTCGCTCGACAGAGGCAGCGGCTTCAGCAAGAATGGAGGTATTTAAGAGATTCTGACGCCTAGCCAGAGCTGCTTCACGAGGTGTACTTTCCATAACTGTGAACCCCTCAGCAGCATCTTCTGTCTTCTCGTCATCGTCCAGATTTTTAAGCATGTTGTGCATGTCAAGACGACGTTGAAGGTCGAGTATCGCATTTTCGGATTCCATTGCGAGTCGACTTCTTGAATCGTACGCAGGATCCAGTGCAGCCTTCCTCTTCCAGCGATAGGCCATGCCTTTCAATTTCGGTATGACATCTTCGTCCTCGTCTTCTGTCTCGTACGAAGCGTTGCCGGCATCCAGTTGAGCTTGGCGTGCAATCAGAAGGAAATCATGATGTAGCGTGTCGACTTGATGCTCCCGACGATTCTCAATGTCGTTCTCGCACCTTGCTTTTCGGACTTGCCTCTCCCCATCCAAAGTCCTGCGCAGCTGTGCTTGGCAGAAGTCCCGCTGGGCCTCCAGTTGCGCTTTCCTCCTCGTCAGATACTGGTCGAGTAGTTGCTGCACGCCTTCCTCTTCTTCGTTTCCACAATATTCGGGAACCTCTTCATGCACGGTCGGTTTGGTCTCCAGCTCCTCGACGGTCTTGTCCGCAATCTCTGCGAGAATCGGCTTCAAGGCACGACTGATGTAGCGATATGCTTGTTTGAGCTGCTGTTGACGCCGCATTCGTGCTTCGACTTCAGGGACGGGATGTTCCGCTCGTCGTCGACCATAAGGCCGCTTCTTGCGCCCAACGTGACTTTGGCCGTCTTCATCTTCCACCTCAACCTCATCTTCATCGAGGCCGTCATCGGCGTCTGCAAGCTCATCGCCGCCGTCTGCTTCCTCGCCTTCCAGCATTTGATCGGCGTCGGCCATAATAACGTCAACATGCTTGGATGGATATAGAGGTGTTGGCTGTGATTCATCGGAGACTGGTGAGACAGGTTCCGATGCAGCGGGTGTAGCTGCTGGAGTGATCTCAGTCGATTGTGTCGCAGCCAGATAATCTTCAATTTCGTGCTCATCCGAGCTGTCGTCTTCTGATTCGCGATCCGACAAAAGCTCCGGTGGGACGACAACGACACGATCCTTGTCGTCATCCAAGTAGGCATCCAGATTCGTTTCGCGCATGTGTGGAAAGGCATATTCCAGGCCGTAAGGAATTCGTTCTGGCGTGGGCGGCGTTGATCGCTTACGCTTTCTTGTTGGCGAAGGCGATTCGTGCATCTTGGCTTGTTTCGACGGCGATGAGACGGGTTTGGATTTGACTTTGCCAGATGGACGGTCTACAGATCGATGTGCTCCGAAAGACGTGTTGATGTCGGAGATTCCGTTCATTAACTCGCCAGGGTTTCGTCTGCCAGGGTTGCCAAGACCCGATGAGGCAACTGGACGAGCATCGTCAAGTGAGGCTCGACGAGCATCATCGTCGCCGACGGAGCCATTCGTGGAAGGGGAAGTATTTGCATTGACTTTCGCTGCGGCACGGCGTGTTGTCATATGCAATGGCTCTGACGGATTTAATCGTCCAACGGGTTTGCCATCCATACTCGATCTCCTCCGGCCAGCGGTGCCCGCGGTGGATCTGGGACTCATCGGAAGTGAGTCTGCACGCTGTTAGTACCTGTGCAGGCCGTGCGGGAGGGTGCAAGCACTGGTCGTGGTGGAGGAATATGGTGGATGAAGGGCAGGAAAGAAAGGCGGGAGAAAAGGGCTTCCCTGCACGGTCCGTGGCGACATACGCAGAGGGCGATCGTTGGGAGTGACGCTCTGCACGCCCGGCAACAATTGGCCGACAGCAGCGCAGTCGACGATGGCATCAGTGCGCTTGCTGGGCGTGCTGGAGGCGACGGTGGGGGGACGGGGGGCGGGGGGCGGGTTGCAGATGGGGTGGTGAGGCGGAGGTGCGGGAAATGATCAACGCCGCTTCACACGCAGCAGCGACAATGCACGAGCATGTCTGCCTCGAGCGTGTGAAGTGGCAGAGGACCACCGAAAACGTACCTTGACCAGCGGCTGCCTCGCAGGCCCTTCTGCGTGGCGGAGGGAGACGTTGGTGGTCGATTTGTCGAGCGAGCGGCGTTGCAGGGCCAAAAACAATCAATGAAAACGTTTGGTCGCAGGCGGCCCGTCCGTCATGCCACCATCAAGCCCACGACGACGAGGCCAGCGCCGTCAGTTGCATGAGCGCCGGGGCTTGGTCGAGCGCGAGTTGCAAAGGGAGCTGCTGGTGCTCACGTTCGGTCTCACTGATCAAAGGTCAACCGACACCCTCACAACGAACCCAGAACCAATCGCATGTCTGCATCGGGTCTAGTGCCCGCCGGGCTTTGCCTCTCAAAGGCAACCTGGAGTCTTGGCACGCATCGAGACAACAACATCACCGTCCATACATGATACCTACACATCTGTCTTCGACTCACGCACAACAACTCCGAAATGCATCAACTGCCGCCGCCGACGCTTCTTGACGTGAGCCACCCGATCCCATGTGAATTTGCCCAGTCCATTCGGGGAACGTGAACGGTGTTGAAAGGATGGAACGTAACAGGACTCTTCGTCATCTTGCCACAATCATGATAGCGTGTCATTGATGCTCTCGTAGCTCGCTATTTACAAGCGTGAGCGCAAAAAGCTCATATGCTACATATTCTCTCACGGGGAGAGCGAGCCAGCCTGCCTGGTGCGGCTTGGTCTTGGTGCTACGCAAAATACCTCCTCGAATCACTCTCGCCGTGCGCCTGCTAGCGATCACGATGCAGGAATTGATTGCTCCTCCTAATGCCTGCTCTCCACATATGATGACTTGCGTCGCTCGGTTCTTCAAGCACCTGGTGCATCTCCTTCATCGTCCGGCTGGTCGAACAAGAAATTCGCCGCCAATTCCTCGTTCTTGTCGCACGCGAAATATGCTTGAATGACCAAGTCACGCTCGAAGCCGAGGCGGCAAAGCTTTTCCATGTGAGCCAACGTTCATCAATCGAATTACATTCAGGTACTTACTCGCTCAATAGCCTCACGCTCCTCCTCGGTGACCGATATTTGCTGAGCGCCTGGTGGAAGAGCAACGTCGTCCCCAGAATCCTCAGCAAGCAGCTGCATGAACTGCTCTGGATTCTGCGTGATGATCTGGGCCAGTTGTGGGTTACCAGCTGCAACTTGCTGAAGAATGGGCTCGAGCATTTGCGGCTGCTGCTGCACGACTTGCCGAAGCTGCTGGAATTGTGGGTTGTTGCGAAGAAAATCAAGTGAAGCACCACCTTCTGGAGCTGCAGCAGCCCCGCCTTGAGCACCAGCTCCTGCTCCTGCTCCTGCTCCTGCTCCACGAGTAGCTCCACCTCGGCCTCCACCACCCTGCGCAGCCGCCTGCTCGAAGAGATTGACAGGCTCGTCACCTCCAGCCTGGGGTGCCTCAGTTGCAGTCGCAGTCGTAGCGGCTGCCTGCTGGGCTTGTTGCGAAGCTGGCCGCGGTGCTGCGGCAGCTGGACGCTGCTCTTGTCTCGCGCTCTCCGGAATGCCGTTCAAGAGGTACTCGACTGCACGATCGGGGTTGAAGAAGGCGGCGCGCATTGCAGCATCGATCTGGTCTCGAGGAAAGCCCATTGCTTCCATATTCGCAATTGCAGCGGCACGCTGCTCGCCCATGGCCAGCGCAGAAGGGTCGTTGAACGTCGCTACATCGCCGGAAGCTGTGGACGCTGGAGCTGGGGACGGAGTAGCTGGTGCTTGCGAGGCGGCTGACGTTGCGAATTGTGCTGGAGCGGCGGGCGGAGCTGGAGTGCTTGCTACTGACTTAGCTGGGGTTGCTGGGTCGGCGGGCTTCGAAGGCGGTGCTTTTGGCTGCGCCCATGTCAATATCACCATCCAGGCTCGCATATACGTGCCTCCCATATCTCACCTTCGATGTCATGCAGACAATGAAGCCCTTCTCTTCGATCTTGTACGACTCGATGGTGTTGTCATCTTGCAAAATCTTTCCCGAGTAGATGAGCTTCTGAGTAGACGGCTCCCATCCCTTCTCCTTGCTGATCTTCTCCTTGACAGAGCCGATGGTGTCGGTCGGCTCGGCCTCGACTTGGAACTTGGCCTGCTTGAGGTCCTTGAAGGTGAGCTTCATGCTGGGCGATCAGCAGAGGGTGATGATGTGCGCGCGCTTGTCGCAACTCGTTCTGATGAAATGTGTTGCGAGGTTGGAGGACGATGGCGTGGGCAGTTGTGTTGAAGAATTTTGATGTGGAAGAAAATGTTGCAGTTGCTAAAGTGCAGGTGTCGCAGTCAACAAGAGTGGCGGAAGAGGTCAGTGTGGGGCTGGAAGTTGGAGCCTCGCCAGGGTCCCAACTCAGTTTGTCAGTTCACTTCCGCTTGTGCTTGTGTTTAAGTTTATCTCCTTGACAACAACCAGACAACCAAACCACATGCATCCTCGCCCTCGCTGCTGATGCCTCGTATTAGGCCGCAAGAGTTCCTCAAAGCCAGAGCAATCAACAAGGCTTTGCTGTCGCTGCTGCCCGTTTGCCGTGACCTCAGCTCCGCTCGAAATGAATTCAGATGGATGAAAGAGCATGCCATCAATGTCTCACACCGGCTCGGCTATAATGATCACCCGACACTTCTCCGAAGTCTCGTGAAACGACGTGCTCAAGGCGAGCCGTTGCAATACATTCTTGAGAGCGAGTATTTCGGCCATCTCGAAATCAAATGTCGGCCGGGAGTCCTCATACCGAGGTGAATCTTCCGCCTGCTTGTCTGGAATCCATGCACTCATTGATGCCATATCATAGACAGGAAACAGCGGCCTCAGTGTCCTACCTTGCACAATTAGTCTCTCGAGCTTCGACCCAGGCAGACGGCAGGGGCAGGCGCCTTCGAGTTTTAGACCTCTGTACGTGAAGTGAACCGCACACATCCTCACTCGCTGTATAAAACGAACCGCACACATCCTCACCTGCTTTATCAAACGCCCTGTTTTACGAAGCTAGCTGGACCACTTGAGTTGCAGACAGTAGTGTCGTATCGGAGCTGCCTGTGATTTGTGATGCTTACGGATCGGTCTAGGCACTGGAAGCGGATGCATACCTTTGCTATTCCACCATGAATACTATCGTAATGAGCACGCCGCAAACGACGAGCTGCAGCTGGTCGGAGTTGATATATCGCCGACTGCACTAAGTCTGGCCAGACAAAACTTGCTCCATCAGATCGCACTTCGACGCCACAGCTACGAAAGTGTCAAGCAAACCAGGTCTTTGAACAGCATCGGCTTCGTCCAAGCAGACGTGCTTCGAAATAATCAACATAGCCCATCCGAAGCCCTCGAAGAACATGGACATCCACCACCACTTCTCCATGCCCTTCATCGCCTCAACAGCAACGACAATCCTCCAAATTTCGACATCCTAATTTCAAATCCACCCTACATATCCCCGAAATCCTTCAAGAGCACAACATCACGGTCTGTCCGGAAATTCGAACCAAAGTTAGCTCTCGTCCCAGATTCCGCAGACGAAACGGGCGACCTCTTCTATCCTCATCTCCTCCGAATTGCTTCCGAAGTGAATGCAAAAATGGTGCTTTTCGAAGTGGCAGATCTAGAACAAGCAAAGAGAGTCGCTGAACTGGCGCTGAAGGACTGGGAGAATGTCGAGATCTGGAGAGATGATCCGAACGTGGATTGTGATGGAAAGGGCACGATTGAAATCAAGGGGAAATCTATTCCCGTCCGTGGAAGAGGTAATGGTCGTTCTGTATTTGCATACTCATCAGAGGCGTCAAAGTGGCGATTGCCTCTCCAGACGGGCGGAGATACAATGGTAGTATCAGATCCAGACTGGCCGGATGTTACACCAGACAGATAATGGAGCTTCAAGGTCACATCAACCAGACGTGCGGCTCCGGCTAACGAGATCATCCCACAACTGCCAATGAACCTGCACAGCTCTGACCATCAAAATGCTACTGCTCACCTCCCAAAAACAAAAGCACAACGACAGAACGCTGCAAATGCTCTCGGCAGACAGAGACGGGAGCAGAATGGATGGAGTAGGATGAGTCCTCCGCAGAAGAGAACACTAGGACACCAGAGCAAACTGCGCGATTTCAGCACGGTGGGGGCGGGTCCAAAAATCTTAAAAGGAGGGAAAACCAGAAGGAGGAAAGAAAGAACTACGCGGGAAAGAAGGAAAGTACTACGCACCTCTCGCTCCGTTATTAGCACACGTCGACCAGATGCACGCGACGGACCTCGGTGGCTTGGAAGTCGATCAACTTATAGAAGCGAGTCGACTGCAGGTGAGGTGAGGTGAGGGAGGCAGGAGAGCCCACCGCTATGAGAAGTGCACGGCTTTCGCTATCCAAAAGTTATGAAAAAGATATCGAGTCACACCCACTTCTACTATTAAAAATCTACAGCCATACTATTCGAAGCACATAGCTCTATCTACGAAAAAGATATCAAAAAGTTGTGCAAAAGATATTAAAAAGATACGGCTATACTATACGAACTATACGCCTTCTACTATCAAAAAGTTATTAAAAAGTTATTAAAAAGTTATTAAAAAGTTATTAAAAAGTTATTAAAAAGATATAGCTATCCTGTTCGAACTGTATAGCTCCAACTATCAAAAAGTTCTTAAAAATTTATTAAAAAGATACGGCCATGCTATTCGAACTGCACGCCTTCTACTATTGAATCTATTCTACCTGATGTGGCTTGCGTGTATAGAACTGAACTTAAAGTCGCTCGAGATGTTTAGCGTAAGTCGAACGTCCGCAGGTGTCATCGAAGCCCTCAGCCGTTCTGTCGAGTAGAGAAGAAAGATGGTGCTCACGTAAATCGTCAGCCTTGCTTTGGTCCGTCCTCATTAGCAGTGCTGGGTGAATCTGTCCAAGTATCATCGTATCCTGTCCTTCTTCAGTAGAAATGGCCCTCGTTTCTTCCTCCACTGTTGGCACACTGCACGGAAATAGACACGAGGTATCACAGACAAAGGAAACGCTTTCGAGATCTACGGTTACAAAGCACTCTCTAATACGATCTTGCTCTCCCTGGCGCTTGTATTCTGTTCTGTACAAGTTCGAGCGCTAGAGAACCCGACCGCTCATCTCTCCTCGCATCCCCGAGGCTTCTATGACTTTTCGAGATCTGCAAGAATCTTCTTACCCTTCTCCTGTGCCTCCTCGAAGTTGCCGACCATGTAGAAAGCACCCTCGGGAAGATCGTCACCCTCACCATCCATAATTCTCTTGAACGATGCAATGGTATCCTTGAGCTCGACAAGCTTGCCCTCAATACCAGTGAAAACCTGAGCGACAGTGACCCCGACACACTCATACGATAGCGTGTA
>NW_006921533.1:323866-485232 GCF_000340215.1 Pseudocercospora fijiensis CIRAD86
TGGTATTGCGATCAGCAGATACCAAGTGGATCGGAGCTCTCCGGCATCCACCATGGGCCTTGGCGATGTTGTTCTAGCGACGCGTTAGTGGGCGTCAATAAAGGAAGCAAGTGTTGTACATACAATGAGTTCCTGAATGAACACAGTCTTGCCGACACCGGCACCTCCGAAGAGACCAATCTTACCACCACGGGCGTATGGGGCGAGCAGATCGACGACCTTGATACCAGTGACGAGCACCTCGGCGCTGGTGGACTGGTCCACGAATGATGGAGCTTCCTGGTGAATGGGTAGCTTCTTCTCGTGCTTGATGGGTCCACGCTCATCAATTGGGTCACCGGTGACGTTGATGATACGGCCAAGAGTACCTGGGCCGACTGGAATCATGATGGGGGATCCCGAGTCGGTAGCGGTTTGTCCACGGACGAGACCCTCAGTTCCGTCCATGGCAATGCATCGAACGACGTTCTCGCCCAAATGTTGCTGCGACCGCATTAGCGCCGCGGTGCTACAGATATATCGGCATCTCATCTTTTACGTACTGCGACCTCCAGAACGAGCTTCTGACCGCCATTTGTCGTCTCGAGTGCGTTGAGAATGGGTGGGAGCTGTTCACTGCCGAACTTGACTGGGTGTTGTTAGCGATGGCGTTCTCGGTGGTTTGCTCGGCAGAGCTTTTCCTGGGCGTGCAGAGGGCGAAGAGGGCGCATACCGTCGACGACGGCACCAATGACCTGGTGGACCTTTCCGTCCTTGGCCGAGTCGGTGCTGGCGAAGCGCTGGGAGATGGCGGGCGCAAAGGCCTTTGGTTGCCATGCTTTCGATACTGGCTTGCCGAATGGACGGGCGCTGCGAGCAAACCTGGCGACGCCGCTGCGGAGGGTCAGTGTCGGGGTCCAATGGCTGGCCAAATGCATTTGCCGTGATGGAACTCACTTCTTCAGCATCTTGGCGGATGGTCGGAGTGTTGATGGGAGGGGAGATGGTGTCTGATGGACTGTGAAGGCCTGCTGTTGAAGCTCTCCGAGTGCTCCTTCGAGAAGCAAAAGCTTCGAGACGGAAGCTTCCGCGTCGGCTGAGATCGGGAGAGACCTGCTCAAATTCGCTTCTCACTCTTCTTCACTTCACAACAACAATCAATCTTGGGACAAGAAGTCACGTTCGCAGTGAGCACCCTTTCATCTTTATATGTTGTGGAAATTGGTCAAGGTGTAGTGGCTGTTACGCGGGTGTTGACTACAGTGAAAGCACACGGACCCTCCAGCCTGAAGCGGTGCACCTGATGAAAAGAGGTGGCACCATCACAACGAGTTTGGTAAAGACCTTGAAAAATCACTCACCGGTGAAGTGGCTTTGGCAATCTTTCAGCAAATTCGGGACGTCCAGCTTGCCGATCTGCCTACATGCTTCGTTACAGTCAAGACTACATGTCTCAAGCGGCTATATGCATCTAGTAGTTCCCGGAAGCGGCCTGCGAGTTCCCTCCCGTAACAGAAATGCCCTTGACGATAACTTGATCTCCATCGATGCTCTCGACCTTCACAGCAACAGTGTCACTTCCTGTTCCGGAGCTCAATTCGAAGAAGTTGTAGTCTTTACGACTCAAACCACTGGTCCAGGTAGAGCCTCCATCGGAACTGACTTGTAGGTCTGCAGTGCGCTGGAACTTGTAAGCAGATGCATTCTCGGCCGGTGAAGTATGCTTGATTACCTTGTTGCCATTGACGACTTGCGCAGAGAACCAATTGGCGGAAACTCCCTCTTTCATGTGGACCCCAAGGGCGCTCGAGATGGGACAGTCGACATAGTCCCAGGTCACGTCAATGACACCTTTGCTTGCATCCGCGAGCTCGGCGAAAGCATCCTCGAACAGATCCAGGTGGTTTGTGCCACAGCCGGGACACTGGTCCACGACCTGTCGATTGTCAACCAAATCCAACAGTTTCCTCTGGACTTTGCTACTCACCATGGCAGTAATGCTGTTTCCATCAGGGCCAGTGACTTTGACGCAGCCTCCACAAGCTTCGCTGCCATCCCAGTTGCTGTCGCTCAAGGCGGTACCATAGATTCCGGAAGGAATGGTGTAGGTCGAGAAAGAGCACATGCCGCCCTGGACGTTACCGCCATAGAATGTTGCTTCGCCTGAGAGGGCCACGGCTGAGGCGACCAAAGTCGACAGAAGCGTGAAAGAGAGCATCTTGGCAGAAGATTTTGTGCTGACAAGAATGGTATGGATAAAAGAATGACTTTCGTGATGAGATTGAGTAGCAAGCGTCGAGCTGCGTGTGAATTCAAGACTGGAATATCAAAGGAGTGACAGATGTTGTAAAATGAGAAGGGGCCATACCTGCCTATTTGCTGCTGCAGTAATGAAGCCGTCACCATCAATATTAAGAGGTATTCATATGGGTGCGGACCAGAACGTGGTCCATCCAATGAAAAGAGCCTTTCATGTGGGCTTGGTAAGGATCCAAGGTATCAGCTTTATACAGGCGACGGTCCTCAACGCCATGTGTAGCGGGAGCTTTGCAATGTTTCATGTTGTCGTGCAAACCAGATCTCCGTACGTGTGCTTCAGATGAGCTTGCGTCCAAGACATACACGCATGCGTGGGATATATGACTCTGACTCTGGAAGGAAGTGAAGTGCTGTTGGTGCGAGTGTTTCGGAGAGCGCCCCTCTTGAGAAGTATTGTTGCACTGTGCAGTGAGGTCTAAGGCCCATCGGATTGAAAGGAGAAGAAATTGCATGAGCTCATATGCACCTGGACTCCTCTTTCAAGAAGGGGCGGTTTTTGCGAGCGTAGCGGAAAGCGGTGCGTGTTGCGCCAGAGCTTGCTACAGAGCGACCTTCTTGAGCATTGTTCCCGTGGTCATTATTATTTCTAAGGCCTCCATGTCAACTGTCAAGGCAGTGGGAGTGATGACGATGCAGTCCCGAGAGGTTTGTTGTGTTGAGGATGGTGAGTCCAGTTCAGTTTGTGGCTGAGAGTTGATGCCTGAGGCCTGATGGCTAGCTCTGGCTCCGCGTGTGCAGCGGACCTCGCAGCTAGGACTTACAGTACAGAAGAATGAGCTGCTAGAGACTCCACGAGCAATTTGCTCCGACATGAGCAAGGCGAAAGAAGGTTCACCACAGTATGGACGAGGTGGAGAATCCAGATCTGCCAGCTGCCGGCGAGTCGAGTCCCACACTCAGACCGATAGTCGACGAAGATGATGGGAGCAACGACGGTGCAATGGAGAGTTTCCAGGCACCAGTAGACACAGCAGAAGCTGAGGTAGTGATCGGGACTGGCGAGACGGACGTGAAGCCTGCTCTGCCAGCATCGAGAGCAGCAGTTCCGGTTCCCGTGCGACCTCCATTGGAGCGAGAACATTCCGTTCCTCCCCCTTCACAACCTCCGCCAGCACTGGCCGCACAACCATCAGACCCGCCCGACTTCTCAGAACAAGCCCCGGACAGCTTGACCCTTGCCGATCTCAAGCGCATACGAAACAGCTTTCCGAATCCCCAAATCCCGCAGAAGCAGCAGCTGCTTGAAGACGAGAAAGTGTATGATTTCGACTACCGCGATTCACAGTCCTTTCCGGTGGAGCTTGAAGAATGGTTCAGCTACAGCGAGCAAGAAGAGTTCAACTTGCGCATATGCAAGACCAAATTCAACGACGAATGGAGGGCGACTGAAGAAGGAAAGTCAGATTGGCTTGATGTCACTGAGGATGCACGCAGAGCGTTCACGAAGAAATGGATCGAGGTGCTGCAGAACCCAAACGAGGTTGAGCCAGCAGACATCACGCTGGCGCTCATGATTTTGACATATATTGGTTTGGGTGTCTGGGAAGAGACGGCAGGGCGACAAGAGGGCTGCGCGTTGGAAGACCTGTTTCCAAACAGTTCATTCGGAGGGTCACGTCTGGATGAATACGGCTCTTCTAGCTTGCAAGTGCAATGGATCCTTGCTATGGTCGACACGCTCCACTCATGCGATGGACTGAAAACGATTTACGACACCTTGAGAAGTGTGTGCGAAAGTGACTTCCAGAGCATCCCGCCGGAATTGTTATCCCGTAATGAGAATCAACCGCGAAGAGGCGACGAGAGCTTGGAGTTGTGGTGCTGTCTAACCCTCATGTACCTCTTCGTGGAAGTCTCCAGGACTGTAGGAAACAGCCAGGCGTTGAGGCAAGACGTTCTAGCACTGGAGCCCAACTTCCTCAACTACCTCACCCAAATCGTGGCTCGACTTCGCTGGGATGAGTGCGCGCCCATTCCTCTTACCAAGATGCTGCTTCTGTCGTGGAAGACCATCCTGGTATCATTTGGCGGTCTCAAGGACGTTGAACATGTCAAATCATCTCTGCGAGACACGAAGGAGGAGGAGCAACAAGATGCTCGTGGTCAGCCTGTCATCACAGCATCACCTTTGGACTACCACCTCTTTCGCCAGGAAATCAGTTCCAAGTATCCCGCCTATCAGCCGCCGCCTCCATTGTTCCCTCTGGAACCGGAGAACAACACGATTTTGCCTCCGCTGAAGCATCGCAGGCCGAGTTATGCTGCTTCTATCGACACGGCGCATACGGGAGCACCAGCAGTCGGGACTGGATCGATTATGCATCAGCCCATTCACATTGCTACTCCCGCTCCATCGCCACCACCATCTCCCGGGGGTCCTGGCAAGGCGGGAAAGAAGCAAAACTACCAGACGAATCAAATGTTTCCATTTCTCTACCCGCCTCTCGATGCCAGTAGCAACGACCTCGGAGGGAAGGGAAGCACGGAAGTGCAGGACGCGCTCGTGGGTCGGAAGTGGGAAGGTGTAGACATCCCAACTAGCATCCTTGAGGCCGCAGAATTGTTCGCCAAACGAATGAGAGCAACCAGAGCTATGAAACAATTGTGGGAAGCGCGCGTCGATTTCATGAAGCAAGAACGTGGATGGAAGAATCCCGACGACAGCATACCCGACGATGATGTGGATGATTTTGAGCTTGTGCCGGAACCCGCGCCACAGGAAACAGCTGAGCAGGGCCAGCCAGAAGCGCAGACCGACGAACAAAAACGACTGTCCAGGGTCAACAACTACTACCGAGACTCGTTGCCGCATCTTCAGAGCGTAGTCATAGTGTTGCTGAAAGCTGTGCTGCAGAACGTGACTGACCTCGTTACTAAGAACAACGGGCAAAATGGTCTTCAAGCCGGCATACAGTTCAACGACGCCAATGGTATTAATGGAACCAAGCCGCTGGAAAATGGCATCAACGGTCACGGCGATAGCATTGAGAACACCATGGAAGAACTTGACAAACAGCGATCGCAAGAGATTGCAGCCAAGGCATTGAGTGCCATACTACTTCTTCTCCTGAAGTGGTTCAAAGTATCGCATATTCTCCAATACGAGTACATGACTCAGTTACTACTGGATTCTAACTACGTCCCGTTAATACTGAAGTTATGGCAAACTCAGGAGATTGGACGGGCCTGTCACTTCCGACTTGAACGAGAAGACAAGAACTTCTTCTACTTCTGCCAAGTCAACTCTCGCAACAAACGTCCTCCCAATCCCTCAAACCCAGACCCCAACGATGCCCTGAGGGAAGATTCCGAAGACGAAGCCGCCCCACCACCCATAAAACTCAAACGCGACTCAACCGACCAAATCCTCTCTCCCACAATGGACTCCCTCGACTTCACGCACCCCCCAGAAATCGACGAACTCGGCTACCCCCTCACCCCCCTCCCGCTCACCCCCCTAAAAACCTATTCCTACCGCAACATCTCCACCTCAATCAACTACCTCCGCATCCTCCAAAAACTCACCCGCCGAAAAACCCACCGCGCCCTCCTCCTCGTCAGCTACAAATCCTCCAACCACCTCAAGAAAACCCTCAAAATCCCCCTCCATCTCCTAAGATACTACACCCTCAAACTCTTCAAATCCCAAGTCCCCTTCTGCGGGCGAAAATGGCGCCAATCCAACATGAAAATCATCACAGCCGTCTGGCTCTCCGTGCCCGCCGAGCTCCGCGATGATTGGCTGTCAGGGGGCGGGGGAGGGATGGGTGGAGCCTGCGTCGGCGACGTCGACGGCACGGTGGAAGACGCACTACCTCTGGAACAGAGTCTTCGCGCGTTGACGCATTGGTGGAATGTGAAAAATTTCGGGCCCGTGATGGGCGTGGAGGATCCGCGGAAGTTTTTCGACGAGGAGATGGATTTTTTTGCGCGCGAGTTGGAGAAGATGGAGGTGGAGGAGGGGTTGGGGAGGAGGGAGATGATGGTGGAGGAGCAGCAGCAGCAGCAGATGAATGGTGAGGGGGAGGAGGTGGTGGGACTGGAGGAGGGGGGGTGGCAGGGGCCTATGGAAGGGTATTAGTTAGTGGAGATAGATAGATAGATAGGAGGACGGGCTCTTCCTATAGAATTAATACCCTTGGACTGCCTTCGTACTTCACCGTATGTATCCATACGCAAAGCTACTAGTAGTACTCGTTCATTCCCCAACACAAGAATCTCTCGCTCATAGTAAGTAAGTAAGTAGGGTAGTAGTCAAGTAGAACTTTAGAAAATTTCAAAAAAAAAATCAAGGGACACACACATAAAGCTTGCATTCGAAGAATCTAGTAACGTCAAGTATCTCCCTTCCTTCTCCCATCTCCCAACTCCATCTCTCTCCATCCCATCCCATCCTATCCCATCCCATTCAATCCACACACACCTACACATCGATCCATCGACCACCCCGCTACCTACCCAAGATCCCACCATTAAGACCTTCAAATTTTTCTCGCGATGACGCCCACCACCACCACCACCACCACAACCCTGCCTATGAGAGGGGAAAAAAAAAACAAGTAAAATCGAGGCTTTGATTTCCCCCCTTCTTTCCCTTTCCGATTCTCATCTTTGCCATTGCCTGTAGTAGCAGCAGTAGTAGTAGTAGTAATAGATAGATAGAAGCTGGAACATTTGTATAACAAATAAGATAGAAAAAAAAACCCCTAAACCCGCTAGAAATGCAACAACAACAACAACACTCCAAAAAAAACAGCAAATACCCCATCCCATCCATCCCATCCCATCCCATCCAGCCAGCCAGGAAAAAAAAATTGATGTCGTGTTGCTTGCTCTTTCCAAGACAGATGAACGAGAAGAAAAAAACAGGGATTTGAGGGCGTCGCGTATGTAAAAGCATTCAATCGTGTGCTAAGAATATGGCAGAGAATCGCTTGATATGTAGCGCAGATTAGATCAAGAGTGGAAGAGATCCCATGCGCGTTCACAAAGTCGTAGAAATTCGGCCCTCTTGTCGGCATTGGACATGTTTGCTCGCCAGTCTTCTTCTTCTTCGTCATCTGATCCACGCACGGCAAATGTCGCTCGTTTCGGTTCGGAGCGGTTGTAGGCGGATGGTGGACTGCCATTGTCACGCTCGTACTCATCTCGAGCTCGTCTACGCCCATTCATTGATTGAGTTCGGGCGAGAATGTCTGGTCGGGAGTCGCGGTGATGCTGTGAAGCCTGCTGAGCGCCACCTGCTGATTGCTGATGTCCAGATGCTGGCATTGGAGAGGGTGGTGTGGGTGGTTGCACTCCTCCATAATGAACTACCTTTGGCATCAAGTCATCCCGACCTCCAGACAGACCTTGAACTGCTTCCTCTGCCGACCGGAATCGTTCTCGGGCGCTGAGTGGAGGATGGTGTGATAGTTGCGCGAAGCCAGGTGACGGTACAGGCGGTGGGACGTTTGAATGCGATGAATGTCCAGGTGAGTTGTTGTTGGGGTGTCGTGGTGCGTCGAGTCGATCATTGGCGAAGACGTCCGAGATTGGAGGTAGTCGGTTGTTCGTTTGTGTGGCAGGAAGGTGGTGTATATGACTCGTTTGACTCAAGCCACTCGGACCATGCTGAGCATGACGTGAAGAGGGATATTCTCCAGGTCGGAGTCCAGTGAACGTTTGATGTAGAGGTGCCGACTGTATCACTCTGTCGTGGGCAAATTGGGAAGCATTCGGGGCGGCAATTGACAGGCCGGGGGGTGGTCCCTTTCTTTTCGAAGTACTCGGGGTCCGCATGCCAGTCGATACGCCAAAAAGAGTGTTATCTTGTGTTCGTGGTCCGTCTGCTGTGTCGTTCCCACTCGATGATTTCCCACCCTTCTGCCTCGCCTCGATAATCATACGTTGCTGGTCTCGTACATCCATACTCCGCTGAAGCTGTTCCCGCATACTCGGATCATTGGTCTGAAAGCCAGGCGATAAGCAAGCAAGGCCAACATCTTGGATGTGCAGGCCGGCAGAGTCCCGAGACCTGAGCGGGGCGGAGGTTTGTGAGGTCTGTGGTGCACGGCCGGCGGATGTGGACATGCTCGAGGACAGATCCAGCCTCTTTGGTCGTGGTCGCGCTGAAGACAGAGCTGGTGAGCCCGGCTCCTTCTTCACCTTGATCATGGGCGGTATCCCGTTTGGTCGCCTGCGCTGGGTTAGTGTGTCACGGAAGCATGAAGGAGGGGCCACGCACGAAACCGGCGAGCTCTTGCCATTCGAATTGGAGCGCTCTACTCTCGGTCTGCTCTCGTCACTCGGCGATGCATTGCTTCGGGCTCGTTTGGCGGCAGGCTCGTGGATGGATGCCGAGGTAGGTGTTGAGGCGGAAGGGGCAATGGCTGTGAAGTGGCGCGGTGACACACGCTCAACAGAGGGCGGGAGCGTGGTCGACGGTGCTGTTGCCACGGCGGTGGACATGGCGAAGAGGGGTCGGGGTCGGGGTCGGGGTCGGGGTCGGGGTCGGTATGGCACGCAGGCGGAAGCAGAGGAGAGACCGGCGCTCGAGTCGTGTGTGTCGGCGGCGTGAGAGCGACGTATTGGATGCAGGCGCCGAGGACGAGGGTCGCTAGCGGGCGTCTGGTTGTGAATGTGTGGGCCAGCTGGGCGGTTCGGGTTCGCAGGACAGCGCACTAGATCTATACACACGCTCTGGCTGTCCGTGCAGGTGGAGGAGGAGGTCGCTGGAGTCGAGTGCGACGTCGATGAACGGAAGAGCAGACGGCAGCGACTGCAACAACACTACTGCGGCGTCGCGCGAGCCGAGCGCAGACGGCGGCAGCGCAGCGTTGATGGTGAGACAGACCGATAGAGTGGACGACACCGGGCGCGCGCAGGGTTACGGGTATACGGTTACGCCGTTACGGATATTCTAGGTGAGTGCTAACCTCCAAAGATGCTTGTCAAACGAACGCACGGCAAGGGTCTGTCTCGCGTCAGTCGACAGCACCTCTGAATTGCCCTGCCCTGCCCTCTCCACTCCACACCTCCTCATACCGCGCATCCATACACAGAACGAACTATTCTATCGATTTTCTAATCCCATCCCGTCCACCCACACAACATCCCTCAGCACAGCAACGAAAAGCACATCACAGTCACCAACGATGATGATCTCCACCCCACAACCAATAGCGCGCCGCCAAACCTGAAACACAGGGGATCAACAGCTCTCACTCCCGCCCAATCACTCCTCGCTCCTTCGAAACGCTGGCGGCCTCATCATCCATCACCCTCGCGTCTCGCGTCTCGCGTGCCATTCCTCCACCAACAACCCTCTGTGCCGAAAAGAGCCCCTGTTGTGACGAAGAGACGATACGGAAAACAATATCGATAACCTTGACAGGGCCTCTTCCTCCTGTTCTAATCGGGATAAGCTCGGAAGCGAGAGAAGCGCTTTCGAGCTACCGCTGCTGTGGCACGAGAGATGCAAAATAATGCGGGAGGGAATGATACAGCGACACGCCACGCCACATAAGGGTTTACGACTGTCTACGTACACTACTGTACCATACGACTCATCAAGCCGAGCATCCCGTGGCGAGTAAACCAAAGAGAAGATACGTCCTCGCCCAAAACTCATCCACACTCTTCTCCAAACGCTCAATCAAAGCAGCATCAAGCTTGATTCGCCTCTTCAACTTCTCCACAAAACCAACCATCTCACTGCCTGACCCTTTCTCCACCAGTATGCGACGCAAATACATTCCATCAAACAAAAATTCCACCAGTCGATCCTTCCCCGCAGCAGCACCAGACATTTTCTCCCCTTCCGCCGCCTTCGGAGCTTCCGCATGGCCATTAGTCAGTGCCACACCATCGTCACTCTGGTCCATCTCTTCCAATACCCTCCCCATCCCCATCCCCAACTTGTCG
The DNA here is from genome assembly GCF_000340215.1 of Pseudocercospora fijiensis CIRAD86. NCBI lineage: Eukaryota > Fungi > Ascomycota > Dothideomycetes > Mycosphaerellales > Mycosphaerellaceae > Pseudocercospora > Pseudocercospora fijiensis. The sequence goes on from NW_006921533.1 coordinate 334,070, forward strand.
GCATTATGAATCTTCAAAGCTGCAACCGCAGCCGGACTCCAAAGATCGTTGCCAACCGCAGACATTGCCGCTTGCAGAGATTTCAGGAACCGGAAGACTGCCGGAGATGGTTGGACTGGTAGTGGTGGCGATCCGTCCCACAATGTGATTGGTCTATGTGTTGGCTGGAGAATCTTCTGGAGATATGCCTTCACAACATCCTCCGAGATCCGGACTGCTATCTTCTCTTGCAAAATCACGATGAATGCTGCGTTGGGCTTGATGGATTTGACATCCTCAATTTCTTCCTCCAGCCATCGTCTTCGCAGGTCTATTTCTCTCACCAAGCGGATTAGAAGGGTCGGATCAAGTCCTGACTCGAAAGCCTTCTCAGTGGCGCTGTAGGCTTTCTGCAGGGACGAGGCTGTGGCTCTGGAAAGCCTCTTTTCGAGTTGCTGTGGATCTTGCTTGCTCAGGATGACTTGCAGTGGATCATCGTCTTCAAGATCGTCGAGGTCCAGGTCCAGGTCTAGATCCCACTTGCTGCTCCGCATCGAGCCAATGACTTCGTTATACTTCTGCAGTCTACCAAGCCAATCGTCAAGAGCATTGGTGAAGTGCGAAATCGTGTCTGTGCGGCCATGTTGTCTTTGCAGAACTGCATGACGAAGCGCAATCGCTCCGCCACTGAGCTCCGTCGGCTCTGTGGCAAGATTCCACATATTCGTCGAGTGCGATGGTGACCGAAATGCTTGTTCGTTGGGCGTGAAATCCGTGATGGTGGCTGCTTGCTCGGCAAGGGCCTCGAGACGATCAAGAAATGCGGTGCGTAGGTCGTTCATCGCTTTGGAGTGCACTTCGCTTCGAAGCTGTGCATTCAGCGACAGATATTTCGAGACCACGTTCTGTCGTAGGGCTACAACAGTTTGAGCATCATTTTGGTTTTCCAAGGCCGACTTGAGAGCCTCGAGGAGACAAGATTGTGCTTGCTTCGTCCAGGATGCCGATGCCTCTGCCACATCTGATGCCGCGAGCTGATCATGTCTGAGCCAAGGGTGGAAGTTCCGAACATCTTCAGTAATCCATCTTTCATAGACATCAAGACTCAGTTCGTCTACAGAGCGAACGTCCTGATCTCTCACTAAGGTACCTTTGGTGATGTGGGACAACGCATCTGCGAAACGTCTGGGAAACAACTCCCTTGAATCGAGCAGCGTGCGACTGTAGAGGTCCAGCATGTCCATAAGACTAGTTTCAGAAGGCGTCTCGGCGTGCACCTCCAACTGCTGGAATCTCGTCTGCAAGAAATATCGCAGGACATCCTTCGGCGTCGCATTCGATAGGAGTGAGTATGCGCACAATGTGTTCACCGTAACTTCCTTGTCGGCGTTGGACCTCACCAATGACCTCGATATGTACGCAAGCAGTCTCTGTCTAGCTTGCGCAAGTTTTCGTCTCCAATCTTCCAAAACGACCGGAGGAGGATTGGCCTGCTCGCTCAAACTTTTGTGCAGCAATCTCGCAAGCATGAGCAGTTTCGCCGCCACCAGTGCATCTCCATTCTTCCTCACCAATCTACCCGTCACTGCAATCGCATTCTGCAAGACCTTGGTCTGCGCCAGCGTTGCATATCGTGACCGCTCTTCTTGTCCTCTTTCACCCTTGAGTCTCTTGTGGTTGTCTCCAATCCTTTCCACAATTCGGGCATCGCACTTCCTCCCAATTTCTGCCATATGATTCTCTACCTCTTGAATCTGACGATCCATATCGATAATCCTCTCTGCCGTTCCCAGTAAGTCGCGGTAGCTCGTTCCGACCAAAGATCGTAGTTTCTGGCGATTCTCCTCGATGTTCTGGCGGAGTTGCTGCTCGAGGTTCCGCACCACAGGCAGGGGATATTGAAAGGCATCCTCCCAGTTACCCAGCGCTCTGGGATCTGGCGGCTGCTGGGTCGCCATCGTGACCGGGGAAAACAAGTTCGGCGTGGTGTGGAACTGAAACGGGTTGGTTTGGATTGAATCGCGAAGGTCCGTTCACATGAAAGTTGCGGTTGCGGTTGCGGCTCTTCTCCACGTGTACGCTTGGCACGAAACAACCACGCCTCACGCCTGACTAATGTGCATGTGAATGCTTTCTAGACTTTCTGCACTGAGATTGCGAAAATAACCTCATACTCTAGCAATCTCGTCCTTATTTTTGACCACACACGGATGTGTTGCAGAGACTCTTTCAACTCAATCTACTGTTCTAAATCTGTGTTCTGGCAATTGCGTCAGAATGATTGATCATTTCAACCAGAGCGTCACAGGCTAGAGTCCTCTTGAGAAACCCAGTCACTGTCACAATTCGGACTGAAATGAAGGATGTTGACGATGATTGCTTACATTGCGAGCAATGTCTTGAGAAGGCACGTTCGTGAATTGCAGGACCAACGTCTTCGTGATGCTGTACAAATCCCATTCCTCTGCTCTATTGAAATGCCTCTTGAGGCCGTGAAACGCCTTTTGCGCCTGGCTTATGCAAATCATACATTCGTCGCAGGCCAGCCAATGTGGAATTAATATGCTCTGTCCGGCGCTATGCCATAGCGCATTGGAGACTCAAAAATGCTTCGGCCGTGTTCGATGCCCGCTCTCTATGCCGCGTTTACTTTCTGGTCGCCCTCGTCTGGTTTATCGTGCCGTTGATCCTCGTGGTTGTTCTGGGCCTTCTTGGCTTTGCCGTTCTTCTTATTCATTTTTTCACGCTGCTTGACTGCCTCCTCTCGCTCCTTCATGCGCTCTTCTTCAGCAGCGACCATGTCCATCCATTGGTCCTCACCTTGGTATCGCTCGTGGTGGATCTTCTTTTCGATAATGTTCTTGTGGGTTGGGTCGTTCGGGTCGAGGTACTTGACAGTCTCCCATCGTCCGGTGCCCTTCACGCGATCGGTTCCTTCAAATGCCAGAGAAGCGATGACTGCCGCAAGAGTGAAGCCTTGTGCATACACACGAGCCTGCACAATCTTTTGCGGCGTGGTGAGGTATGGGTTGCGACCGACAATTCCCATAGCCGCAGAGATCGACACCACCCACGAACCAACGACTAACCCATATCGGTTCTCGGATCCCCATCTCATGAGCTTCTCCTTGGCTGATTTTTGGGAGTCTAGCTGTTCTTGCAGCTGAGCCTGTTCGTCTCGGTAGTTCCTATCAGGCTGTCGCGAGGCTTCGTATTTTCTCGAGTACGAGTCGGCTGCAATTATTGCCGCAAAAGTTCCAGATGATGTTATCAAGAATGCGCGGAATGGCAGGCTGAGACTTCTAAAGGCCGGATATTTGGTTGAAGCTGCCCATACACCGAGAGCACCTGCTGCCGTGCCAGCGACACCACCACCAATGCCACCCTTGATTGTAGCACTACGAGAGCGTCAGTATTGCTTGCTATTGGCTTTGCTTTGAGATCGCCCAGGCGGAAACTCACTTGTAGTGCTCCTGCTCCTCTTCTTTCGTCAGGATCTTCATGATGATTGTTGCGTATTATAGGACTGTACTCGCAAAAGGTCGAATGGCAGAAGAGAAGTCGGTAGTGCGAGAAGCAATAATAAGAAGACAAATCTGGCTGGCGAGCGGATCAATCGCGCATCGATGACGGAAGATTCTCTCCTCGCCTGCTTCCTCCGTCGCGTGTCGTGTTATCCCGGATCGCAACCTTATTGGCGGCGGGCCGGCGGCACGGCTCGAAGCAGTTACCACCACCGAGAATTACTACACCCTTGATAGGGCTGGATCAGCAGCGGGCAGCTTCCAAAGATTTCGTGTCTGCACTGCACATGTCATCTCTGTGCGAGCATGACAGCGCAGCGACTGCGTAACGTTCGGCCGCAGCCGGCAGATGATGTCTCAGGCCATGGCGAGGAATCCGATATGGACTCCATCGGCGAAGAGAACGTTGAAATGGGCGACATGGACGACGAAAGCCGGAGCGATGCCGAGGATTCTGCTTCAGATGCTAGCGAGGTACAGGCAGACTCGAAGCAGACATTGAGTGATGTTGTTCAGAATAGCGGATTATCATTTGATGCTCTTCAGACCGCTTTCAAGGATGCAGCAAACGCACAATCGCGAAAACGCAAGCGAGGTTCGCATACTTCGCAAGACCAGGAAGACAAGCTGCAAGCACTGAGAGAAAGACTCCGTCAAATCAAGGACCAAAAAGCTGTATCTGGCGCCTCTCGCCAGAACTCCAGATCAGACGCCAAGGTAAATCAAAATCAGGACGAGCACGACTCAGACTCAGACTCGGATTCCGGTCCGTCAGAAGAAGGTGCTCCTTCGCGTACATCCAAGCACGCTCCCACGGCGCAGTCTTCCAAGTTTCAAGTGAGTCGCAAGCGTCAAGTCGTCGACGTGCCGAAGCGAGTGGTCCGCGATCCCAGATTCGATCCTCTACACCAAAAGTCCGCACATCCTGGAAATAGCGAAAAGGCATATAGCTTCTTGCTCGACTATCAAAAAGACGAGATCAAAGAGCTGAAAGAGGCTGCAAAGCGCACGAAGAACGAAGACGATAAGGAGAAGCTCAAGCGGAAGGTGGGCAGTATGGAGAATAGGCTGAAGGCGAAGGAAGCAAAGGAGCGAGAACAGGAGATTTTAAAGCGGCACAGGAAGGAAGAGCGGGAACGGGTGGAGCAAGGCAAGAATCCATACTATTTGAAGAAGAAGGATATCAAGGAGAAGGCTTTGGTGGAGAAGTTCAACAAGATGAAGAGCAAAGATCGGGAAAAGCTGATTGAGCGGAAGAGGAAGAAGGAAGGACAGAAGGAGAAGAGGCGGATGCCCAGTGCCAGGCGGATTCCTGCCGGTTGATTGATATCTGCGATGAATTTCACGAGTTCCAGCGCGAGCGTAGGGTGGAAATCCATATCGACCGCTCTCGAATTCTGCTCACTACCAAATCAAATCCAGTTGCACTACGACTTCCACAGCAATCGGCCTCAAATTCCTCACGAAGCGTGCCTGGCCCCCTCAGAAGGACTCCCCCCAAAATCATGACCACCAAAATCATGAGGCCTATCCACACCCTTCCCCTTCTGTCCCGCATACCTCCTACCCTCCTCTTCCCTCTCAGCCTGAACATGCCCCCACGCCCGACTCGAACAAGCACCATAAGTCTCCACCGCCTGCGCAGCACAATTAGAATACGGCCTCAACCTCACCACCACATCCTCACAATGCCGAAAAATACATTCGTAATGTCCAGGCGCCTCGGCTCGAAATCTCTGCCACGTCCCCTCAGTCTTCGCAACCTATGCTTCTCTTACGAGATGGCAGAGATCTGGTCGGTAGAAGATTCGTTTTGCTTCTTCGATCTTCGGGAATGTTAGAGGAAGATGGGAAAGCAGAAGGGAGATAGATGGGTACGCACTAATTCGATTTCTTGCGCCGACGCTTGGCGAATGCGAAGTTGAAATTCGTAGTTTGGGATTACGATTTCTTCCATGTAGCGATCGTAGTATTGTCTCCAGTCGGGGTGATCCATGGGTATGAGTGGGAAAATTAGTTCTACGCCGCGACACCATTGGATTCCGAGAGCGTGCTAGGGAGTCTCGCAGCGTAGTGGTGTGGACATTTTTGGGGGGTTCAAGTGTTGCGAAGGTGAAGGAGGTTGTTATTCCATGTTCGAGTTGAGATGAGAGATTGGAGGGGTGACTGTTGGAGAAGGTACGAGTAATGGCTGGGCGGGAAGGAAGTTGGGGAGCATCTGCATTTTTGCGGGAGCTTCAGTGGGAAAACGAGCTCGTTATGAAAGGGCAGGAAGGCATCGACAGTCGTCGCGAGCACTGCTATCAGTCTAGGAATTCACAACAAGCAGGTCGCTTCAACCAGACAAATCAGGGGGGAAACCCCCCCTGTCTGCACCTCGATCGATAGAAATCCAAGCACTTCCTTGAATGCAGCCTTGTTTGTAGTTTTTTTTTTCTTTTTTTTTAAGAAAAGTCCTTAAACTCTTTAGGCGCTAACTTTCAAAGATCTAAGAAATTAGATAGTATATGCCCTATAGTAAAACTTAAGACTTTAGGAAGTATATACTTCCTAGTAACGACCGTTTACCGTATAGATCCTTAGTCTTCCTTAGCCTCTTCCTACTCGTTACTAGACTAATAAGATATATAAGGCATTCGCTTTTTTTAAAAAAGATAGCGACCTTATCGTTACTCTAATTAAATTAAAATATTATATATACCTAATAAAAAACTAAATTTTATTCTATTCTATTTTAGAATCTTAAGTACTCTACTAATCTCCTACCTTATAACTACCTTTACTTTACTTTAAATATATAAAAACCTATAATATCCCTTTCTATAATCTATATATACTATCTTGCTACCTAATTTTATTATTAACTTTAAGTAGAGTAGTAAATTTCTCGCTATTTATAAATAGGATTTTCGGATATCTAAGATACTATATAGATAAATAGATAGATAGATTTTTAGATCTCTAGAGCCTAGGATCGTAGCGCTAGTATAGAAATATACTATAGAGTTAAGATCTTTAGTAATTATAGTTAGATTGCTTAAAGATTTTTAAGGATAGGAAGACGAGATTAAGAGTTAGGGGATCGATTACGTATAGAATCTAGACTAGGGATCGCTTTTAGAAGGATACCTAGGAGCGATATATAGGTTCTTTATATACTACACAGTTGCTAACATCCACCTATAGGAGGGGAAGATAGCGAGCCAGCTGCCAGCATTCGTATTTTACCTAGGTCCTAGCTAAACAGACATAGCAAGGCTCGATAGAGCAATATTAAGAAATAACGCCAACTCTAACATAGCATACACTTTCGTCGAAGAAGGACGAAAGACTCTCAAAATCCGCACCGCACCGCACCGCACCGCACTAAAATTTTCTCTTTTCGCATCTACGATTAGGGTATCTGTTCTATCCCCCGTACCTTATTCTACCCAAGGGCCGTCACGCATCGCATCGCATCGCATTGTCTCCCTTGGCCCTCCATCAAAACCCTAGGTCTCTAGCACATGAACAGGAATAATCATATCATACAAAATCGTCCTCCCATATTTATATGAGAAAAAAAAAGTGCAGAAAGAAATGGAAAATCAAAAAAGGCTTGCTTGCTGATCCTCCCGTCCATCCAGTCGTGGCATGGTCATGACAACAAAAAACTTTCCGGAGTAAAAGTACACAGGGTGGCGAATGATGCTTAAATACAGACACTAGCGTAGTTGTCGTGAGAATGGGATATCTGGTTTTTCGGCCGTTTCAATTGCTGGCGCCTATTTGGTGACGCATTAAGATGATGTTGATTGATAATCGAAGGCAAAGGCGTCGCGCAGTCATTACTCTTAGTCTAGATGCTGTTATTGTGCGGTTCGAGGTTGGTCGGCAGGATCAGTAGGTGGTGGTGCCGTGGTGGTAGGAGTTGAACGTGGCAGGCCAAGAGGGTCTTCACGATGTCGAGAAATGGCTGCCCTGGCAGGAGTGTCAGGCTGGGCTCCCGATCGAGCGTATGGCGAATCGTACTCTTGTTGTTGTTGTTGTCGTGAGGCGGAAGCTCGGGTCATAGGTGACTCCTGCTCAGACTTGGTAGAACCACGTGCACGCCTTCGCTTGCCGGACGATGAGCTCGAATGGGAATTGCTTGCACTTTGAGGCTCGCGTGCTGTCGGTGTTAGCATCGCGGCTATAGCCATGGTCGTACCAGTTGTTGGAAGAGCAGGCTTTACTTCTTCTGTTGCTGCTGTAGTCGCAGGGGCGGGACTGCTTTCCACTGGCTGCGAAGATGCCTGCGCCACCAGTCTTGGTCCTGATGTTGGGCCTGGCGCGCCGGGTGTTTGACTGGTCGCTCCAACGGTCTCGGCCTTCCTCAGTGCTTCTGCTTTTGTAGGACGACCTCGCTTACGCTTGATGGGGGGCTCCGATGGGGACTGCGAGGCATATATCGTAGGCGCTGAAGACGGCTGCAGCTTGGGCATGATCGCGCGGCCAGCGCCAGGTCCAGGTGCACCTGCCGAATACGATGCTCCTTCGTGTGGGAATCCTCTTTTGATGCCACCCAGTGTTATCGGTCCTGTCGAAAGCGGTGTCGGTGTGTGCGGAGCTATGGGCGTTCCCATTTGCAAGGATGTCCGCAGGGCTTCAAAGGCGTATCGGCTAGAATTAAGCGAGCGTCCTGGACGTCAACACATCAGCAGTCGATCGAGCAGAGCAATATTCCAAGCACACGGCTTCATGCAGAAGCATTATTGCAACATGGACTGGTTGATGTTGCTGACTCCTGGGTAGATGACGAACGATATGCTTACCAGGCGGCAGTGGGATTTCTTCCCAACGTGGTTGGATGTTCAGGCTTCGCAGGACGTCGAATAAGACGTGCGCAGGTGGATTTGCATTTTTGATTATTTCTGCCAACAGGTAGTTCTGGAAGCATGTCAGAATGTTCTCGTGGCCAGGGATGGAGGTGGGTTGGGCGGAGCAGGATACCTTTTCGTGATTAGACCATGGCTGTTCAGGAGGTGTACCTGCCATGCCGAGAAGAGGACGGGAGGGAGGGAATACGAAGGGCAATGGTAGAAGACATGCGTCCCAGTGGTACAGTATTTCAACAATTAGCCGTCGGCGCGTAAGGTATCGTCACGTCGTCGCTTTTCTAACAAAGGAAACCAGCCGCGATAGTGAATGCTCGGAAATGCCAGCAGCACCAGCGATCGTTCAAACGAGTGTAAGAAGAGGCGCGCCCAACAATCAGAGAAGTCGATGCATCACGACACCAGCATCCGACCAGGTAGTGGAGGACGATGTTTGGATGGCGAGGTGAGAGCAGTGCACAGGCGAAAGGGAAGGCTGGTATATGCGGCTAGCCGTCTCCTGCAGACTGCAAAGTCCCCAATCCAGGTTTCAGAGTGTTAGCTGCTTGCATCTGCATTAATGCCAGCGCGTCCGAAATGATCGCAATGCACGGCACAGGGTCATGCGTCGGTGAAGCCATTACTGCCGCGCAGCCACGCCGACGAGGTGTGCGTTCCCCGCCGCGCACCGCTGCATCTGCCGACGGAAGAAATACATGTATGTAGAATGCCGGGTGCGGCGCGCTCACGACTTGCAGCGGCCGCAGAGCGTCGGTGAGTGATGAAGAAGACATGCCAGGGCGGTAGATCTACAAAACGCGTCGCGCGCGTCATTGGTTCCTCCGATGCCGAGGCGGCCCGTGCCCTGCCCCGCCCTTCTCACCGTGGACGCTTGAAGCTTCTGAGTTCGGTGCGAACTTTCCGCTGCGCTGGGCTGGTTGTAATAATAATGAGAAGCATCTCCCTCTTCGCTTCTCATCTGCCGGCAAGGTCACGTAATGCCGCGACGGCGAGCGATACGGTACGCGACGCTCTCGTCCACTCGTTCTTGCGCAATACATACCTGATAGAGCGCTGACGGCCCATGTAGTATGCATGTGTGAAATGCCTCCCCTTGCCGCTGGACATCTGCGACACAGGCTTGTGCATCTCCTCCGCCTGGCGAAACGCCTGGGCCAGGATTGACAGCGGCCGTCGACTTGGACCGAAGTTTGAAGCCCCTTTCCTTCTGCCTGCGACAGCACGTGGTCGAAGCCTTTAGACTGGCCATGTGCAGGGACAGCGAACAGAGATTCAAATGCCGCTCCACGAGCCCATCTCACCATCAGATATCGATCGATCGATCACTTCCTTCACCATGCGACGCCCCGAACCAGCACGAGTCCAGCTGTACGAGCAGCGACTCCAAGAAGGCCCATTCGACATGCTGCCCGCCTCCGCTCTGCCGCCATTTCAATGATATTGGACATTAAGCGCCCACGCCTTTGACGTGCAGATTCTGCATACAGTGAGGTTGCCTGCCCCTCAGGGCCATATGTTACGCACTTCATGATCGACCTCCACACCCGCGGACGACGCTGAGATACTGTAGGCAACTGCATTTCCATGCCGCGGCATTTGCAATTCCATCGGGCACTGGCGCCAGAGAGTGCCATAGAGTACGCTCCTGCGTGCGACACTTGACTTGAGTGAGCCGATGATGGCGAGCAAACTCCATGCGAGCTCTTCTTGTTCTGTGCTTGAAAGGCCACACGTCGCGATCAGAAGGTGCTGATCAGGGAATTTGTTCAAGAGGAATGGAATCGTTCACTGCGAGCTCGGTTACTCCCGTGTCGTCCGCCAACAGCCACTTCCAATACTTTGCTTCTGCCATTCTTCCCTCTGCACAGTTTGCGCCACAACAACTAGTGTTTTCCACGCTCTTTCATTGTCTCTAGCAATTACATCAAATACATGAAGCGCACACCGACTTTGTGCGCATTGAACAAGAGCGAACAGAAGCGGGTACGAAATTGTGTTCCACGGGCCATCTAGCACATAGCACGTACTCATCTTATATTCAGTAGTCACCTGTCTCTCCCACTGCGCGTACAAGCCATTCATCCGTCACCGAAGATCGACTCGCGCCCACTTGAGTGCACCGTCCTGCCCGTCTGCGCAGCGATATCGAAGTCTGCCGCATCTCCCTGTGCCTGTACCTGTCTGCTGGCCCTCTACCCGTTGATCTCGACCGAAGGACTGCGACGAAGCCCTTGAGCTGCGCGAGCGCTGTCGGGTGGAGAGACTGTTGGCATGTGCGGCATAGCAGACGTAGTGCTGAATTTCTGCTCGTGACGCTGGTCGTGGTGCGTGGTGCCTTCGCCTCTTACACCTCCGCTTGAAGCTTTGCCGCTTCACCGACCGGCTCAGTCGCCGCCACCACCACTTCCCACCATGGCCGACGGCGATGGCAAGCAAGAGAAGCTGGAGTTGGAGGTGCGCGACATGCATCTGAAGGAGGAAGAGACAGACGTGGACATGGACACCGTGCCTCTGGCGGACTCGGAGTCGCTTTCAGCCAAGAATGAGGCTTCCGCTGCCACCAGTCGCACCGGCACTCCAGCCAGCTTCAAACGGCAGTCAAAGTCTCCGATCAAGCAACAATCTGCTACAGACTCGCCCGCAATGAAGTCTGAGCAGCAAGAAATCATCGGCGGCGATGTCACCCTCAAGATGGAGCCCGGCAAGCCTCCGAAGCTTGCTCGGACAACATCGCACAAGGTCGAGAAGCGCCCACCACCGCTCTTCTCAGACTACGAGGACAAGACTTCTGAATCGAGCACTACCTTTGATGTCCTTCCAGAGTGCATATATGCCAACAAATACTTGGGTAGCACTGAGCATGCGCTCGAGTGCGACTGCGCAGAGGAGTGGGGTAAGTATTCCTGATTGAACGGGAGAGAAAATAAGTATTGTCTTCATGAATGCTAACAGCGTATTGTGCAGATCCCGCAACGAAGACCAATCATGCCTGTGGCGAGGACTCTGACTGCATCAACCGCGCCACCAAAATGGAGTGCGTTGGGGATTGCAACTGTGGCATCGCATGCCAGAACCAACGCTTCCAGCGAAAACAATACGCAAACGTGTCCGTCATTCAGACCGAGAAGAAAGGCTATGGCCTTCGTGCGAATACCGATCTGCGAGCTAACGACTTCATTTTCGAGTATATCGGCGAGGTGATAGGCGAAAATGTGTTTCGACGAAAAATGCAGCAGTACGACGAGCAAGGCATCAAGCACTTCTACTTCATGTCTCTCACCAAAGGCGAATTTGTGGACGCGACCAAGAAAGGCAACCTCGGACGATTCTGCAACCACTCTTGTAATCCGAACTGCTATGTCGACAAGTGGGTGGTGGGAGATAAGCTTCGCATGGGTATATTTGCCGAACGCAAGATCAAGGCCGGCGAAGAGCTCGTCTTCAACTACAACGTCGATCGATATGGCGCAGAACCCCAGCCGTGCTACTGTGGTGAACCCAACTGCACCGGCTTCATCGGTGGCAAGACACAGACCGAGCGCGCAACGAAATTATCCAATGCTGTCATTGAGGCACTTGGCATTGATGATGCCGATGCATGGGACACTGCTGTTGCGAAGAAGCCTCGCAAGAAGAAGGCAGGAGAGGATGACGAAGAATACGTCAACAATGTCGAGCCTAGAGGTCTCGACGAAGAAGGCGTCAACAAAGTCATGTCTTCTCTCATGCAGTGCAAGGAGAAGTGGATCGCCGTCAAGCTGCTCACTCGAATCCAGCGTGCAGATGACGAACGAGTCCGCAACAGGGTCGTCCGCTTCCACGGTTACCGCATCTTGAAGACCGCTTTGTCAAACTTTATCGAGGATGTCAACGTCTGCCTACAGATCCTCGACGTTCTCGACAAGATGCCTAGGCTCACGCGAAACAAAATCCAGGACTCCAACATCGAAGAGACTGTCTCTTTGCTGGTAGAAAACGAGGATTCCAGAGTGTCTGCACAAGCCAAAGAGCTCTTGGACAGTTGGTCCAAGCTCGAGGTCGCCTACCGGATACCTCGCGTCAAGCGAGATCCTAACGCAGTTGTACTGGATCGAAAGGCCGAGCGCATGGATAGGCGTGATGGCGATCGGAGACGAAGCAAATCGCGGTCACGATCAAAGTCTCCCGAACGTATACAAGCGCCGACTGGGCCACGGAATAGTGCATCACAGCGCGCACCGTTTGCTCGTCCTCCACCACGATTCCGACCTCCGCCGCCGGTTGGACCACTGCCTCCAGGATGGTTTGAAACGACAGCTGCCAATGGGTCCGTCTACTACTACACACAGGCTGGTACCACAACATGGCAGCGACCCACTATGGCTGCAACTGCCGCACCCCCTCCACCGCCGCCGAAGACCGTGTCCGACCAACAAATGCTCCAGGATCTAATCAAGAACATTGTAGCATCCAAGAAAGAGCCCACGAAACAGCCATCAGCCACGGCAACGCCAGTAGAGACGCCCAAGAAAGAGAAGAAGCAGGAGAAATGGCGATCCTTACCGGAGGAAAAGCAGAGGAGATTATACGAAAGCGCGCTTCAACCACACATTATGCATGTTGTTGGAAAGTACAAGCACAAACTCGCAAAAGAGGATCTGAAACGTTGGGCGAAGGAATTTGCAAAGCAGATGGTCGACTCGGACTTCAGGAAAAATCGCGTTGATGATCCAAATAAGGTCAGCGACAAAAGGGCCAAGGATGTGAAGAAGCATGCACAAGTGTTCTTTGAGAAGGCCCTCAAGAAAAAAGAGGCAGCTGAGGTGAAGAAGGCGGAACGAAGAGCGGGAAAGGAGAATGAAGGCAACACATCAGCGGGCTCTCCCCAGCCTGCTCCTGGCAGTCCGCTATTAGACGAGGCATTGTCTGACCACGACATGGACGATGCCGATGTGGACGGCACTCCTATCGACTCCGAGAGAAAGCGAAGACGTGAAGAAACGGCCTTGGATGATGAGGATCTATCTGCCAAGAAACAACGAACAGAGTCTGTAGAACCTGCAGCTCCGCCGCCACCACCTCCTCCACCTCCAGCAGAAGACAACTTCGACAGCGAGCAAGCCACACCACGCACGAATGACGACGATTTTGCGAATGACACCCCTAGCGCTGACTTGGAACTGGGATTCTCCATCAAGGGCGCAGCCAAAGGGCATAGTCGGCCCGCTTCTCAGAACGGCGACCGGTCCCACTTAGCAACACCCCCGACAACAGGCTCACCGGACCACGATGAAGCCGAGAAAGCACTGAAACGCTCGAATTTCGCCGGTATGAACCCGGATAGGATGCGGCATCTGGGGCTCATGGATGGTGCCAGTCGATAGCACTTGCTGTTCTGATGAGCATCTCATGTGGCGTTTTTTGGGGTACCCCATCTTTTTTCATTCCATGGAACATAGCGATATTTTGTCCAGAGCAAGCTCGGGTTTAGGACGAGCTTGATTGTTCTCATCATACCTACCAACCAACAAGTCTTCGTAGAGATGAAGCATATATGTAATGCTGTACAATAATCATATCTTTGCACCTGCATTGCGTTCCATCCTCTGAGCTGAGCTGAGCTTTTTTCTTTCTCGTAGTATTAGTAGACTCTCGAGTAGAATCCATCATCAAGCTCAACTCATTCATCAACGCGATAGTAGTCCCCACCACTTCCTAGGTAGTCCATCCATCCATTCATCCCTCCCCCTCCTCACCCACCCACTCACTCACTCATCAAACAACCCCTCCCCACCCCCCCTCTCCCCACTCCAAAACCCCCACCCCCCAACCCTCCACCCACCATCCCCCCTCGACCCCACCCCCGCAACCACCACCGCGAGACTTTCCGCCGGAACCCGTATCCAAAGATCTCGATCCCCAAATTTCAAAATCTCAATCGGGATCGCGGTGCCATGGAGACCCAAAAATTTCGTGAGGCTGCTGGTGAGGTGGAGGTGGGTTGTGAGGATATCTGGGACTTGTGAGGAGGAGTGGAGGTAGTGGAGGTGGATGTAGGACCAGATGGGGTGGGGGATTGAGAATGAAGGAGGGGGAGGAGGGTGGGGTTTTGTTGTTGTTGGTGGGGGGGAGGGAGATGGGTTTTGGGTGCTGCTGGGTGCGTCTGTGGGTTGAGGATCTCGGTCCATAATGTGGGGATGGTAGTTTGTGAATTTTTTTTGTCGTTGTGATTGTTGTTGTTGTACTGAATGACTGTCCGACCGACCGGTAGAGGATGTTTTTTTTTTGTTTTTGGACGAGAAGATTTGGGTTCGGATTGGATGGTGAAGGTGACTTTTTTCGAGAACCGCTTTTGTTGATGGAGATGGGGAATGTGTATCGTTGCTTCACACGTTGGAAAGTTGAGGAGTTGATCTACCTCCTCTCAGGCGCTCCGAGTGTTGTAGATTCTTCCACGTGATTCTGTATCCTTAGGCATCGACACTAACCACATTAGGTATAGAGAAAGCTATAGCGGAGCGCCTGAAGTCAAACCGGGCTACCTCTATACACCTAATTATTGTTCAATTTACGAAGATTAAATACAGCGTCGCAACTACGCAAAATAGCGGTTTATATCCGCGGGCGTAGTTATGCGTTTTGATATAATCTGTCAGATTGCCTATACAAAGTAGTCGCGAAAATGTTAATAGAAGGATTAATTCTTAGTCTTCTAAGACGAGGCGATTATTGTTCCCGTTTGCTATCTACCCTACCTAGTGTTACTTACCTACAAACGGCATATATAGCGCTAAACAAAGCACATACGGTCCGTCGCATTAACTACCTCTCTAATCTCCGTACTTTAGAATGCCTAAAAAGTGTTGCTATTGCCTCTATCTCGCTGTCTAGGGCTACGCGCTACACTCTTTGCTATTTCTTTCTACTATTATAGCGACTATAACTGTCTAGCGCTCGCATATATATATATACATATACGCGCGCGCGCGCTAGCTGCTTCGTATATGTTCTAAGTTCGACCTTGCTATCGCTACTTCCGCTACCGCTACCGCCCCGCCGTATCTATCGCCGATAACAATGCCTCTACTATAGTCTAATATAAGCGAGAAGCAGCGCCGCGCCTAGGTAAAGAAAGAGAAGAAAGTAGCTTCGAAGAAAGCAGCTTCGAAGAAAGACAACTAGCCTATCGGACCTAAGCTACTAGGTCGCGCTGCCGTTAGTCGAGAATCGCTAGACTTTAGCTATTTGCTACTAGTCGAGTAGCTAGCTAGAAAGAGTAAATATAAAGCCTAGTTCTAGTAGCGCTACGATAAGATCTTCGATCCTACGATATTACTTAAGCAAGTATAGCAATTAGTCTACGATGCGATACGTACCCTAGAAGCTATTAATATATATCGCGATATCGTTACCTAAGGACTGCGAAAGGTTCTCGACAAGATGCATCTAGGCAAGGGCTATATACTAAAGGAATCCTAGATCTATAGTGTCTAGGCTCTCGTATTTGCCTGCTCTAATATAATAATAATAGCGAAGACTAGCGAAGGCAAGAGTTTGCCTTTTTAGGCCTTTGGCCTATTAACAGGTATAGTAGTTATTAAGATTACACTATTAAATCGTCTCGGTAAGGAGTATATAGAGGATATACGCGAGACTGCTCGACAAGCTAACTACCTAATTAATGTAGTTAATATTACCGTAGAGAATAAGAGCATAGATCGTAACCTGTTTTAGAAGATTATAGATAGCAAGGTCTACTATATTATCCTTAGTCTAGAAACTGTAGCTAGCGAGGACTTCCGAGCTATTATTCGAGACCTAAAGGCCTAGGCTCGAATTGGTTTAGTTGTAATCGACGAGATGTACCTAGTAGCGAAGTAGAAGGAATTTCGCAAGGAATATACCTAGATCTTCTCTCTACGGAAGCTGCTACGCACCGACACGGTATAGTTAGGCTGTTCTACTACTAGTAAGTAGATCGAGCTAAGCTAAGCTAAACTGAACTAAACTAAGCTAAGCTAACTATCGCTAGTGTCTAAGGAAACAGAGGAATTTATAGCCAAGAATAGTAGCTTCCGACCTCTTAGAAATAAACCGTATAAGACTAAGGTTCTCCGTAGCAGTATTAATCGACTAGATACTATATACATCCTGCGCACTATTAATAAGGACGAGCTTAGCTGCTACGACTACTTATACTTCGTAGTTAATAATAGCGTCGGTCTAGAAAAGGAGGCGACACCTTAGGGCATTAAGAAGGCTCTACTATTTATTAATAGTCGGAAGTCGGTCTAAGAGCTCGCTAATACTATTCGTAGCTAGCTCATTGCCGCGACTACTAAATACACCGATCCGAAGAAGCGATATACCTAGGACAACAAGGGCGTTAATGTATATACTACTGTCTTATTCTATACTAGTAGTATAGCTAAGCGCGACTAGACCCGTCGATACAAGCAATATAGCCGTACTATAGATAGCCCCGATAGTCTATCGAACATTCGTATTATAATCGCGACGACTGCGTTTAGCGTCGGTCTAAATATTCTAGATATCGAGATTGTCGCCTAGGTTAAGTATCCGATTACTCGAGACATTAAGGATCTAATATAGCGGCTTAGTCGTATTAGTCGTGCCCTTCTATAGTAGGGCAAGCGAAGTATAGCCTTAGTCTTCTTGCTATACCTAGTTGATAATAGCAAGAAGTAGCCTCGCCCGGACTCTTATTACTCGGCGATTCGAGTTAACACTCGAAAATCCTAATAGCATCGCTATACGCTAGGCCGTTCCTTAGGTCTATTACAATTATAGATCCCCGAAGAAGATGCTAAGGGAGACGGCGATGCGAGTGCTGCTAGCGATATAGATATAGATACAGATGCCGGCACAGATCCGCAGTATTAGACTAAAGCAGAGATAGCTGCCCGCGAGAAGATTCCAAAGATCTAGATACATTTCTAGAACGATCGATATCGAGACTATAGTATCTGCCCTCGCAAGGTAATCCTCTAGTACCTTAGCGAGGATAAGGTAATATATCTATAAGACCTACTATCGAGCGAGCACTGCTATAATGCCTATAACCCTAACCTAGATCTCCTTTACAATAGCAGGCTACTAGTAGAAGCTATAGGTCCGATCTTCCGCAAGCTAGGAAATAGGATACGTCCGGCTATTGCCTTCTAGAAGCTATAGGCGTAGTTGTCTTCTAAGAATAACAAGTACCCGGAATAGACTTATCGTTGCATATTTAACCTCCCGTTAAAGACTATTCTAGAAGACCGAAGACTCTAGAGTATATATAATATATTTACTACTACTAGCTAGTTCGAGCAATAGGAGAATATAGTCGTTAATTAGCGGCTACTTAAGCAGAAATCGGTAGAGTTTATCGACTAGTTTAAAGCTCTAAATATCGACTAGCGCCTATTTGCGTTATATAAGCTAATTAATAAGATTAAGCGGATTGGTACGAGTGTCTTTACTAAGTAGAAGGCTAGTCTTAACGCGAAAGCTAAGAAGCGCGTAGACAAATAACAAGCTATCGCTACTACTGCTTCTGCCGCTGCTAGACTAACATCTAGTTCTCAATCCGCGGCCGGCCGATTATTGCTAAATCCTCCGATAGTATCTCTAGCGTAGCGCCTTGCTATATAGAACGCCGCGCGAAATGCCGTCTAGGCCGGTATTATAGAGTCCTTACGCAGCGAGGCAGCGAGAATAGGTCTTCGTATAAATCAGATCGAGAGAGCGACTGCTACTACTTCCGGTCCTAGTGCCGGCCCTCGCCTACCTAGTCGCATAGTTAAGCTAAGGGTAGTACTTCTAGGCAATCTAGCCTCCGCATTTCTACCCGCTTCTGCCGTTGCTACTAGCACTACTCGTAGTCTAGACGATCCGCGTAATAAGCGTCCTGCCTCTACAAGCCTAGTAACAAGCTAGGTACCTCGATATAGAGCGCGCCGGATTAATTAAGTTAAATCGGAGCGAGCTAAGAGAGCCGAGCAGTTATTAAGTACAGTTACTCGTACTACTAAGGAGAGAGGTAGCCGTAAGCTACGTAGGAACCGTACGCTATTAGAAGCTAGTCTCCGTCTTATAGGCTAGTTACTAGGTAGCTCGCCGACAGGATTACTAAGCCGTCGCCGCTAACTCTGCCTAGTTGAGCTACTTCTGCGAGAGCTAGCGGTGAAATAGCGCTAGAATTGGCGGTGAAATAGCACTAGAATTAGCGGTAAAATAGCACTAGAATTGGCGCTAGAATTGGCGCTAGAAATGGCACTAGAAATAGCACTAGAATTGGCGCTAGAATTGGCACTAGAATTGGCGCTGGAAATGGTACTAGAATTAGCGCTAGGATAGCAGTAGAGTTAGCATTTGATAAGGTCCTTCCTTACTACCCTTCTATTATATCCTTATAAGCTCGCTAAGTCCTTGTCCTATCCCCGGAAAAGTGAGCCGTAATACCACGCTCGATCGCAGGTTGTATACTATGCTATCTTCTAGATTAGATATCGGTAGCAGCATTAAGCTGCTTCTGCGAGAGCTAGCGTGTAATGCCTAGTTTAGCTGCTTCTACGAGAGCTAGCGTATAGTGGAGCTAGCGTATAGTGGAGCTAGCGTATAGTGCCTAGTTTAGCTGCTTCTACGAGAACTGGCATATAATATAGGATGCCTAGTTAAGCTGCTCCTACGAGAGCCGGCGTATAATATAGGATGCCTAGTTAAGCTGCTCCTACGAGAGCTAGCGTATAATGCCTAGTTAAGTTGCTTCTACGAGAGCTAGCGTATAATAAACCAGCTATAGCCTATACTGGAATTAGTACTAGCGCTAGAATTGGCGCTGGAATTAGCATTTAATAAGGTCCTTCCTTATGTCCTTATAAGCTCGCTAAGCAGGCTCTTCTATTATGTCCTTGTAAGCTCGCTAAGTAGGCTCTTCTATCGTGTCCTTGTAAGCTCGCTAAGCAGGCTTTTCTATTGTGTTCTTTGCGACGAGGGTTTATAGATAGTCGTAGGTGTCGATAGTATATAAGAGCTAGAGGCGAGAAGCGTGAATTCGAGGAAGCGACAAGGATGCCGAGTCCCGCTAAGACCCCGGATTTAGTATAGTAGAGCGCTTGATTAGTGGGATTAAACGTTATAGCTGCTTCCTTCCGCGCATTTACAACACCGACTTTACGACTTTTACGACTTTTATAATAGTATATTACTAATGTAGCGAGATACGCCGATTGCGCGCATTTCTAGCAAATAGCGCTAACAAAAGTGTCTAACACGATAACGACGGCCGCCTTAGGCACTAAGAACCGCCTCCGAAACCCGAGAAGTTACTAGCGAGAAGTTACTAGCGAGAAGTTACTAGCTAGACTAGCGAGACTAGTACTATACTTATTGCACCGCATACTCTTATAGACACTATAATATATACGGCAAGGATAGATACGTAGGGCGATAACATATATCGAGCGCTCGTAAAAGCACCCTTCGAGAAGCTACGATAGCCCTCTTACGTTAACGCCCTCTATTGCTTAGACTCTCCCTAGAACGATTATTCCGATAACTAGTTACTATATAAGGTAGAGAAAACGAATAGTAGCGTCCGGGGATCTAATTAACTAGCGGCACTAAGCGGCTGCAGAAGTATACACTCCGAAGCACACTAGAATTACATATAGCCTATATGCTACGCGCAATACGTAACAATTAACGCATTCTATTACTAACTATAGTACGCGAGGTATGTAGGAAGGGACTTATTAAGCGAAACAACAATAGCTCATTCGCTAAAGCGATACTTATTAGTACCTAGACAACAATAGAGTATAGCCGCGCCCTTAGTATTAGAGATACCGCAGAAAAGGGTTATCGAGCGCGTTGCAGTCGTATAGCAATGTTGATGCGCTTGCTAGAAGAGGCGCACTGCAGTCGGATAACAGTCTTAATACGCTTGCTAGAAGAGGAGGCGCACTGCAGTCGAATAGCAGTCTTAATACGCAAAGGGCTGCAGTCGTATAGCAGCAGTGAAGACTAAGCGCCTTCGGGCTTAAGTATACTAGAGGCCCTTACGCAACGACTAAGGTTATTATAACTAACAGTCCTAACGAAGGCGTTACGCCGACTTAACTAGATACGCGTATATTATCCTATAAAGAATCCGAACGTAGGAAGCCTATAGCCGCTACTTAAGGTATACCTTACTAAAGAGTTTTTACCGAGTTAGACCTATAGCAATGCTACGAACCTATTAACCCACTCTGTCTATTAACCTACTTAGTCTATTAACCTACTTAGTAGGAGAGTCGCTATCGAGCCGCTACTTAAGGTATATCTTACTAAAGAGTTTTTACCGAGTCAGACCGTTAGCCGCATTATAGGTGTACCTTACTAAAGAGTTTTTACCTCCGCTAATCTACCCGAGACCCGCAGTTTGTTGCACTAAGACAAGACTGCGATGTTCTAACAAAAACTATGCTCTTTCGGTTAAATACGTAGTCGACGCCCGCTAAAGCTATAGAAAACAACCTACTCGCTAGGAGAGTCGCCTTCGCAACGTCTTACTCGGCAAAGCCTATCGGAGACCTTAAAAAAAGGACTAAACAAACCACCTGCCGAGGAACCTCAACTATTAGACAAGCGGCTCTATCGGTAGCAAGCCGCAGAACTAGCAAGGAATAGTGTTAATCGCTATAGAGCTACCTATATACGATAAGGAGGTATCGACACTGTTATATACGCCGATAGCTAGTATGTTGCTAGGGGTGTTGGTATATTAGTATGTTAGTGTATATAGAAGAAGAAGAAGAAGAAGAAGAAGAAGAAGTTGAACTAGGAAGCGTAGGTCTATATTAGCGCATCGCAGGTAAGGTTTGCCTCTACTAATAGGATTGCGCTATTTAGCTATAATAGTAAGGCAACAATAACGGCTATACATTATCGCACTTTTAACGCAATAGCCGCCGACTACTGCTAGTCGAATGCCTAAGGCTAGAATTACTAGCAGTTATCGAAATTACCGGAGGCCTCCTTTAGTATTAGGCGCTCTAAATTCATATAGGAACCAAGTCTACAGCGAAGCCAATAGCAGAGACCTCTACTCTAACTAAGACTCCGACTGCCCCTAGTTAGAGTAACGCTAGTTGTCAAGCCATTATCGTACGCCTAGCCTAGCCTAGCTAGCTATTAAGCTATTATTATACGCCTAGCCAAACCCTTCGACTTTATAAGCACTACGACGAGGTACGCACTCTAGTTTACTAGGCACGCACTCTAGTTTACTAGGCACGCACTCTAGTTTACTAGGCACGCACTCTAGTTTACTAGGCACGCACTCTAGTTTACCGCTACTACTTCGCCACTAGGCACGCACTCTAGTCTACGGAGCTATTAGCTATTAAGCCATTATCGTACGCCTAGCCTAGCTAGCTATTAAGCTATTATCGTACGCCTAGCCTAGCCAGCTATTAAGCAATCATCGTACGCCTAGCCTAGCTAGCTATTAAGCAATTATCGTACGCCTAGCCTAGCTAGCTATTAAGCCATTATCGTACGCCTAGCCTAGCTAGCTATTAAGCAATTATCGTACGCCTAGCCTAGCTAGCTATTAAGCAATTATCGTACGCCTAGCACTAGAAGATGAAGCACTAGAAGATAAAGCACTAGAAGCTAACAGCCTATATTAATTGGCACAGCAAGGAACGGTAGCTAAGCGATAGATATAGTAGGTTGGATTTCTATATACCGAATATATTATCCTCTTAGTTAAGCTCGTTAAGATAGGTGGTTGTTTGCGGCTCTTATGCCTCTTATATCCCCTTATCTCCTTGCTCCTCTCCTAACTACCTAGTACGACGGTCGACGGCACTAGCCTACGTAGAGTTACTACTATCGACGGTAGAATCCTCGATAGCGCTAAGGTCGCTAGTAGCTATCCGCTTAGCAATAGCAGTAGCCTCTATCTCCTCGTCTATCGATATAGTACTACGACCCTAACAGTACTACGCATTACCCTCGTTAAAGTCGGCTACCTTCTCTAAGATCTATATACCTCCGAGCTGCTAGATATTATTAGAGACGTTGCCGCTAGGGTTTCCGTATAGCTTTGTATACCTATTAGAGTACAACTTCTCGGCTCTGCTAAATACGTCGATAGATGTATCCTTATAGGTATAATAGCTGCTTAGCTTAATCCTAGTTAGATTAGTTATTATAGTACGCAAGACCCTAGACGGCTCCCGATTCAAGGCTACCTTCTTGAATGTAGCCTGCATATTATAGGTCGAATTAGCGTGTCGGTTAATGTCCTCGGAATACTCGTAATTATAGAGCTCGAGACACTTATTAGCTACGACGGCATGTCCCTTATTGCCGTTTATAGAGACTACACTCGACGTTAGGATTGCTTTTTAAGCTACTAGATTAGTACTAGGACCAAGCAACTAGCGTAGGTAGGTTATCAGACGGCTATAGTTGCCTTAACGAGCACTAAAGAATAAGGGGATTAGGAAGTCGACTAATCTACGAAGATAGCCGATGTCTATATTCCGAATAGACTTACGTAACGTAAGGAATTGCTCGATCTCCTTTAGTATTCGAGCTATAGTCGTAAACTGCGGATCTGTACCCGGTTAGCCGCGCTAGGCAGCTAGAGATAACGTATCGTTATATATCTTGTTAACAAGATAGATATACTAATTACGAGTAAGTCGAGAGATAGCGGCCTCTACCATTTCTATACGACTATCCTCGCTAGCGATAATCACTCGGCCTTTATCGATGAGCTACTAAATAACGAGACCGATAATGCGAGATCGGAAGCTCGTCTTTAATAGCTACTAAACCTCGAAGAACTTGGCCTTGTCCTTACTAATCTTATTGTCTCTATACTAAAAGGCAGTATCAGCCTTCAACGTCTAGGATACTAGTAATAGCTCCCTATCTCTATTGTTGTCCTAATAGGTCCGCAACAATGTAAGGCCGCAGTTTATTATAGTATAGAACTAGGCAGGAGAGAACAAGAGATTGTCTCGCTTGTCGTACGTATCCTCACTCTCGACACTCTTATTACGGACAGATAGGCCGCGTAGAACAGTTATCTAGTCGCTATTGCAGATAATTAGCGGTCTATTAGGTCTATTCTTGAAGTCCTTATCTTAATCTAGGTCTATAAAGTTGAGAAGGATATCGTCCTAGACTGCGTATATACCTATAATCGTAGCCTCGTCGTTAAAGGATAGTAGTATAGAAAGCACCTTAGTCTAGGTAGCCGGTATCTTATCGATAACTAGCTACTTCGGACGACTAATAGTATTACTATTATCGTTATCGTCGTTACTAGCCTCTGCCGCCTCCTTCTTAAATACAGCTTTAACGGCCTTCGGGAAAGTGTATGCGATAGCCTCGTTAATATAGAATAGGGCGGTCTTCTTACTAATCTTAGTAATCTCAACTATCTCGGTACTAGTAGTTAGATTAGCTACATCCTTTAGAACCTGTGCCTAGGCCTTGTCTTCGTATATGTTCTTAAAGATATTATCTAGATCGAGAGGCTTATCGTAATAGATTATACCCTTCTTTAAACCGCCCTCTAGGATGCTCTTATTCTCTACAAGGTACGATATAGTAATACTTAATATTTCGTTAGTCTCGCTACCGCGCTAGATAGTATAGGTCTTTATACGATTGAAGTTGTCGATAGTCTTACTATACTGCTTATTAGGATCGTTCGCCAGCTCGCTAATCTTCTATATCTAGACCTCTATATTCTTGCTTATAAGAATCCGTACGGTGCGATACGAAGGAACAAGCCCTAGGTTGCTAAGACACTCGAGTATTCGCCGGCTAGCACTATTGCTAACTAGAAAGATGCTAAGCGCCTTCGGGAAATACGAGGCGTTTACGTATACTATCGAAAACAGGACCTACGAGGTAATTATTATAATCCGCTTCTAGATCTGGTTGTACTTGTCGATAAAGGTCTCCTAGTATTGCTTTTAATCTCGCCGTAGGTTAGGCAACAGTTCCTCGCTAAGAAGTCGATACTAGGTTAGTGCGATCTCTTTAATAGTAGTGCTTATACTACTAAGGTTAAACTTAGCATAACTAAAGTCTAGATTATATATACTAAAGTGGTCTCGGCTAATAAGGCTCTTTAGTTCTTTACGGACAATACGACCGCTAAATAGACGCTCTTCTAGAAAGACGTCTAGAAGCGACTAGAGATTTCTCTCGTACTGCTTTAAGCGCTTAGTCGACCGATAAGGCTATAACTAGCCGTCTTCTACTATAGATTTTGCTATACCTAGCTTGCCGACTAGATACTTAATAAGATATAGCATAGAGATACGGCTCTTCTTTATTAAGGCTTTAATCTCCTCGCACCGCTTATTAAGGGTTGTCCTAGTCTATTCGTTAGTCGCTACTCGGCGCTGTTCTATAGCAGCCTCTTCGTCTAATTCCTCTTTACTACTATCGCGAGCCTCGAGGTCCTCTTTATCGTTAGACATCTCCTCGTCGTCCTCGCTAAGGTCTTTATCTATAGATACCTTATCCTAAAAGTTACTAATCTTATCTATCCCGGCTAGTCTAACTAATTTATCTAGAGGGTTAGAGAGAATGCCGCCGCTGCTTAGATAGATTAGTAGATCGGTCTGTGCGCCTATAAGAACAGTCTGTTCCTTAGGTCCTCTAGGTAAAGCAGTATCGTCGTCGTCTAGGCTAGTTATATTCTTATTATAGTTATAGGCGACAGTACTACCGACTAGGTTATTATTAGATAGTAGAACCGAGGTTAAGGAGGATAGATCGTCGCTCGACATATTAGCAGCGGTAGCAGCTATAGTAGCAGCTATAGTAGCAGCGGTAGTAGTAGCGGTAGTAGTAGCGGTAGTAGTAGCAGTGCTAGTAGCGACTTTTAGGTGTTTTAAGCTTAGCTTTAGAGTCGCGTCTACTATATAGCAGCAACTTAATAACCACACCTCGGGTAGACTTATGCTATATACAAAAGGTGTTTAGAAATAGTCTACGAAGGACCTCGAAGTATCGAGTCGGCTATAGGAAGGTTGTCGATTGCCTTCGAAGGCTATAAAGCGGTTAGTAGGCGTCGGACGGAATTTTCGCCTACTTAAATAATAATAGCCGGGATTAGGAGAAGGACCTCTAAGTGTTAGCTAGGCGATGCGGTGTATTTTATATTAAGGTGTTTCTAGCAGTGCAGCTAGCCGCCTAGCAATCTAGATAGCTACAGTCGAGTCGGCTTAGTAGAATAGCGAAAACTTAACGCGCTAACGTCGTACAGACTTTTTTAGTAGGTAGAATAAAGCGCAATTGGCAGGGCTACAATCTCCGCTATTCAGATTGTTGTATTTGTATAGTCGCGAAAAAGTGGTATATCGCAGGCTAGTTTAGCACGGCTTGTTCTCAGGCTTGTAGGCGAAGAATTATTAGGTGTGTTTGTAATTGGCTGGTCGGAAGGTTCGGAAGCTAGCCCTAATTACTAATCTATCTATCACGTGCACTCGGTCGCAGTTTGATTCTTCATGCCCACAAGCCTGATGGGAGGTAGGAGTTGATGGGAACGAGGCGAGGATGCACAAATGCCAAGCTCAAGGCTAGCAAAGTTTAATAGTGGTACAGATATGGACGCCTATGTCCTTCTCGACTCTCTATAGCAGTCGAGATGCATTGATCGCAATTATGCCACCCTTTCGAAGATCCACGAGATCGCCTACTCAAATCTCATTCGACTCCCCTGTCCTGCCATTGCCGTCTCTGCCTTTCGCTTTAACGAGTCCGGCGTTGAACTTCTCTCCCTCTGACCGGCGACACCTGCGAACGTCGCTGCTAATGAGCCGCCAACGGCAGGTACATGTACTTGAGAGCGCGTCATCTCAGCTAAGCACGTAGCATGCACAATCTTGCCGTTGTAGTATGTTGCATTCGCGAAGATCCAATCTTGCATATCCTCCGAATAACTGCTTTTCATCTCCTCAAAGCAGATACTGCATGTGTTCTTGGTCATACCCGCAGGAGCTCTCACAGATTGGTCTTGTGGGCCCTTCTGCACCTTGTTCGCCGCTTCACTGTCTGCAGTAGTGGCTGTTGTGGTTGACGGATCAAATTCAGTATGGGTGATCCATGCCATCTCATCTACGTACCAATTCCGGTGATGTCCACGATTCAGATTGGGATCCGCGATGCGTTGATTCGTGCGAAAATGCCAATCCAGGTGTAAACTCTTCTTCTCTCGTCCCTCATCTGTCGCGAGGAATCGACGACCGCAGGTGCTGCACTGATTCGGCTGGGCGTCATAGAGTGCAAAGACAAGTTCGGGCCGGAAGACTTTCAGCGATGCAGCGGTCACAGGTGGCACAGCAGCAGGTACGGGCTGAGCCGGAGGTAAGGTAGGCGTTCCAGTTTGTGATTTCGGAGGGAGTATGCTTTGGAGCGACTTCAGAAGGGAAGCTGTGGCATCCGGCGGAGGCGGCGCGACTGCCGCTGGAAGTGGAGCGTTGGGTGTAGCTTGCGGGACAGGCTTGATCAGGCCAGCTTTAGCAAGCGATGACAACAGATCCGCGGTGTCATTTAAAGGTGGTGCTGCGGCATGGTTCTGAATAGCGTTCAGCTGAGAATGAGTGGCATCGCGAAAGCCTGGCATAGCAGCCCGCATTTGCGGCGTGCTTGGCTTTGGCACGTTTGCGAGAAGTGCTTGCAGTCCATTCAGTGCAGTTGGCGTCAAGTTTGGTGGGGCGGGCTGCTGAGGAGGTTGTGGTGTTGCAGCAGGAAATGGCACTGGTGGCTGTTGGTAAGGCTGTGGGATCGGAACTGGAGGTTGCCATTGCGGTGTAGGCACAGGCGGCTGTGGAGTTGCTTGCGGAGGTGGGTATGAGCCAGGTGAAAGTCGCGACACCTGATTCTTGATTTCCTGCAGTTCCGGCGGGCTGACTCGTTGCGTATCTAGGAGAGTACGCAAGGCCTGCAGAGCACCAAGCTGCTTCTGGAGTCCATCATCACCAGGACGAGTGGCTAGCTGATACTGGAATCGTGGGACAAGGCCGTCGATGTCACGCTTAACGGCATCGATGTCGTTTGCGTGACTCGTTATTGGTGGTTGATATGCAAATTGTGGAGGTTGCGGAGTAGGCTGAGGTGAATTAGTGAGTAGCCATGAGGAGTCGATGTTTGACATACCTGTTGATTTCCGTATGGCGGGAACTGTGGAGGGAATCCGTGAGGAGGAGGCGTCGGATACTGGCCGTTGTGCTGTGGAGGTGTGGCCATAGCTCGAAACGGCATTTGTGGCATTCCCTGCCGCTGCTGAACGGCAGCCTTTGCTCTATTAAGTGCATTGTCGATCGGACGAACAGTGTCGAGCGGGAAGACAGGACGTGGATCTATTGATCCGGGCACTGGCTCCTTCCATGTTTTTAGCATGCCCTCCATATGCCGCCGAGTCGCGCCATCCACCAGTGTATATGCATCCATGAATGTGCTGTAGAGGTTCCGGCCAAGATACACCGTGTAAGGCGTGCCGACATTCTTGACGATACTGTCCAGGAGGAAAAGTGCTGGCAGCTTGCGAGTGGGCGAAGTCTGTCACAGAGTCAGTGTGATCTTGGTGAAAAGTGAGAGATTGCTCCGCATTTCCTCAATTGCCTCGAATTCGAATGCCTTACCGTCTTGATATGGCCTTCAAGCGCCCGCGAGATAGCTTGTGCATGTTCTGTATTCTCCTTCGCGATGACCGTGAGGTTGCTGATCTCGTATCGGTTGTTGGACTGCAGGTCTCTCAAAGACTCTTCGAAATCCTTGGCCACTTCATCAGACGAAGACGCAACCGAGAATGAGCCTCTCGGAGATTTGGAAGACATGATGACCTCACGCGAAGAGATAGACAGGTGACGATGCAGTGATATGCTATCTATGATGGTTGCAGATGAGCAAATATGTTTTTTTTTTCTGGCGGATGGGTGCAAAAGGCCTTGCGCTCGCAGCTCAATTTACTGCGCGCGATACGCAGTGCGTGCTTTCAGTCTCAACAGCTCGCAAGAAGGAAGGAGAGTCCTGGCACGGACAAAATGCAGCAATATAGTTGCTAGCTAAAATTCAGCCTGTTGTTGTTGATGATGATGATGTCTCTGTTCCGAAGCTCTTGATGCCCACCACCTCTAGGCCTGCACCTGCCCGTGGCAGTGCCACAGCCACGAGTGATCGCTTCCACGTCAATCTCTGAGCCGCCTCGATTTCTCTTCTCAGTCCTCGAACTCTTCTGATGCTTGTGATAACGCGGCGAGCGCGGCGGCAATGGGTTCTGCTTCTGCTCGGAGAGGGGTAGGCAGGAGCCGATGACAAGTCGCACGAAGTGGGTTTGGTGTCGAGACTTTGGAGAGAGTGAGTATAGTGACGATGAAAGAGTGAGGCTCCGCATACGATGACCATTAAAGAAAGCTGCTTCACTGCGCGCTGCTCGTGACTGCTCTGGAGACAAAGCGGGTAGCGGGTAGACGGGGCAAGCCGCGTTCCTCGGACCCTTGCCATTTGCGTCATTGTATCCTTCCCGTCGGTTTCTTGGGAAGACTTGGTCCAGATGATCGACGACTACACAACATCACCTCTTCATCCACTGCCGTTCAATCTCAACTTTGCTATCTGAAGCAACCAAACATACTTGTTCACCTCACATCTAGGCCAAAATGAAATTCTCGATGGCCGCCATCCTAGTGGCCATTTGGGCTGCCTTCGCTCTCGCATCGGAGCCTCTCACAAACCAAATTATTGTCTCGTACCCGAAGGGCACTCCGCCTTGGGTGCTTGACCAAGCAAAGAAGGCGGTTCTGGATGCAGTACGTTGTTTCACGCTGTCTCAAAAGATGAAATGTGCTAATTACCTCACCCAGGGCGGCGTTCTTATCTGTACGATGCGGGGCTCAAACACTCTAGAAAGGGATCACTAATCACCTGCATGATAGACGAATACACCTTGATCAAAGGATTTGCTGCAAAGGTGCCCGCGAAAATCATGGACGAGATTCGCACCCTAGGCGCTGATTACAACGTGCTCATCGAACAAGACCAGGTAAGAACGCCCACCCCGCTAACAGGCAACAGGTATGTGGAACGAATGTTCCGCCGTGTTGCTTTTGTACTTGTCACTAACAGCGTTGCACAATAGACGGTGAGCATCAATGGCGCTTCTTAAATGCGTCTCATTTGCAGCGACAGGGCGAGTTGAGCAGCTCTGTGCACTGCACGATTCCTGCGCTCGCTACGTGGCAGACAGAAGCACAGAGGCATCGAATCATTTCGGGGCGGCTGTGGGAAAGGCTCACAGTCTAGCTGCCATGCTCTATCAACGTGAGCGTGGGTCCGACCATTCACAATTCATGATGGCGTTTGACGGCGAGCAATTTCCAGAAGAAGATGGTCTGGGAATTCTTGGCCTTCGAGTCAGCTTGACCTCTTTGGGAATGTGTACTCCATGCGATGCAGAATACCAAGATTCGGGCGCAGACATTCGCTGCACAATCTTTAGCTGCCAGCCTTTCGGGCAAAGCTGAAACTCCCATCCGAAAGACTTCACTATTCAGGAAAGTACTTTGAGATTCCGTCGTTATTTTGAGTATCGATCGACTGCGTACCCTGGGCTGGGCTGGACATGCTGATCGCGCAGGGTACGCAGTCGATGATGATAGCTCTATCACAGCTCTCGTGGCCCCAAGCGAGCGTGCGGGACTGCGGGGGTTCTCGAAAAGAAGGTTGCTCGGGTAGAGGCAAGCGCGTCGTGGGAAATGGACGACAAAACACCGGCTGAACTGCACGAGTAGTAGTCTGTGCAGGTGCCGGAGCGAAAACCGGGGTTCACGTTCTGGCAGCGCGTGCTCTTGCAGCCGCGAGACACTTGTCCTATCGGTTCGCGCCGTATGGCGAGCACGCGTCGCCATTGGACACAGCGCAAGCCAGGAAATGCAGCATCAGCCTTGCGGGCTCCGTGGACCGTGGCGCTTCCGACACGTGGGAGAAGTCATCTTAACAATGCGAGTCGGTCTCGGGATGCCGACGGCAAGTTATGCGCGCGCCCAATAGGGATGCACAGGTGCCGAGAAGCAAGGTCAGGACCTGGTACAGGCTGTTCTGGCCAATATTAATGCGCCCGATTGCCAATATTAATGCAGCGCTGCACGACGACTACGACAGAAACGGTTGGCCGCCCACGTGAGCTCGCCCAAAACGTCGCGACAGCGTGAAGCGTGGGCGGGCGCCTTTCACAGGCTTGCCGGAGCACACTGGCAATGGCATCGCCTGCTACAGCCCACGCGGCCACGCCGGGCACGCCCATGATGATGATGCGGCCCATCGGTGAGACCGCTCCGATTAGACTTCACGCCTGCGTGCTTGCCTGCCTTGCCTAGGGCCTAGGCGACGGCTTCTCGCAGCCCAGCTGGGGATGCGGTGGCTTCCAGAAGAAGTCTAACGGACGCTGGTAGCACGTATACAACGATGGCGATACGCGCGCCCAGCTACTCGTCCATCCTACTGACCCACCGCAACTCCCCTGAACTCGATCACGCAGAACGCTGGATGCGGTGTTTGAGCCGCATTTGAACCCTCTGCGACACTAAGAACCCTTGTTGCCCTCCAAAGCCAATACTGACCATTCTGCTGCATCTGATTCTGCTCCATGACCACCGCCATTCTTTCCTCCGCTGTGCACTCCTTCATGCTCCACCAGCCTTTCGATCAGATGCCCGACACAATTGTCAGCGCAGACCCATGGCGGCGCCTCCACATCCACGAGCAGATGACGCTCAATCACTGGCAGCAAGGCCATGACATACCCATACCCAACCTTCACGACGCAGATTTCCGCATCTTCCACGGTGACTATGAGGACAGCATGCACAATGATGGCGGTCCACTGATTTCACCACCCATGGGCTACGTCCCAGAGACCAGCTGGGCGTCAGATGTCGATATGGGATCACCATCAACTGCAGCCTTTCCAGGCGACCCTTCAGACGCCTACCACACCACGCGACACACCGCGAACCACCACCTGCACATACCTCCACGACACGAGCGGATCACCTCTTCTGTACACAGCCCTCGCAGCTTATACGGAGGCCTGAGCCCACACACCTCTTACGCGAAACTCCAAGAAACATCCTCCTCCATCAGAGAAGAGAGACCAAACCTCACCCGTTCCATCACAGCCCCAGCAGCACCCGACCACCGACCGCGCAGGGCCCCCAACACTTCCGGCACCCCCTCAATCAAGCGTTCCGGCAGCGAGGACGAAGACGACGAATACGTCCCCAGCGAAGAAATCAAACCCCGAGGCCGAAAACGTCAACGCATCCCCCACACCGCCGTCGAACGCCGGTATCGCGAGAACCTCAACGCCCATCTCGACAAACTCCGGCAAACCGTCCCGTCCCTGGCATCCAAGCGTTCGGCCGGAGCTTCCAAGCCCGGTGATGGCCTGGGCGAAGGCGTCAAGCCTAGCAAATGTGAGATTCTGAACGGTGCGATCGAACATATCGGTGCGTTGGGGAAGGAGAATTCTGCGCTTCACACGGAGGTTCAGGCTCTGAGGTCGAGGTTGGAGGATTTGGAGAGCTGGTGCGGCGGGGCGGCGGCGCAGGGTTATGGGAAGTGAATTTGTAGAATGCTATGTTTGGATATTCCGGCGGAAGGGTGGGTGGGCTTTGTGTGAGTGAGTGAGTCGGGCCTTTAGCGGGGGTGTTGTTGAAGAAAGGAGATTTTGGATATGGATATGGGATGGCGAGATCTCGTTAGGTAACTTAACCTTACCTCCTTGCTGGGGAAAATGATGTTATGAGGGATGATGGCGTTGGAATTGGTTATTATTAGGTGGGGAAGGATTCTGGAATTTTTTTTTCTTCTTCTTTTCTATGGAGATACCCGAAAATGCATGCTTGTTCATGTTCAGATCTTGCTGTCTATGTACCACTTTTTATCTTCATCGTACCTTACCTTGTGGTCATAGTGAACACGTATAGTAGTAGTACGAATCGAAGATAAAAGGTCGCCAGTTTCGTCAATGAAAGGGCCTGGGAAGAATTATGCATGTCAGTCAGCAAGGCGGTAAGTAGTAAGCTACTCCTGGACCAAGCTCGCGAAGCCTCAGCCCTGCGTCCGTAGAGCGATTCTAATTTTGCATTCCGAGCGAGAAATCCGAGGCCAGACAGTCTCTAAGAGCCCGCGTCCCTGGACGACACACACATAGACATTTTCATACTTCATAAGAGAAAAACATCCTTCCCATTCCCAAATTTCTCTTTTCTATCAATGCTAACCCACAACAAAGCAGAGCAACGCGGCCCTACTCATCTCTAAAAACCCACCTCCCCCCACCAGCACAGGCCTCCCGAAACCTCTCCTCAACAGCCCTCCTCTCCATCTCCCTCGCCTTCTCCCGATCCTCCTCCTGCTCCTGCGTCGTAGGGAAATCCGTCCTCCAGAACCCCGGCGGAGTATTTCTTCTTTCAAAAGCCTGTCGATGTTTCCCATATTGATGAGCAAAGCAATGAGCATGAGCTTGCGTAAGGGTTTCTTTACGTTTCTGAGAATTGAGTTTGCTGAACATGTCTCGCCATTGGGGTCCGAGGTACATGTCGAGAGCTTGCTCGTCGGTTTTGCCGGAGAGGGCGTTGCCGCCCATTGCGATGACTTTTGATAAGGCGCCTCCGCAGCAGTCGGGGCGAGTGCAGGCGTGTAGACCGCGTCGTTGGTCTCGGCCTCGTAGTGTATCCGCGAAGGCGAAGTCTGTGCCTTGGTATTGAGGGTTGATTTTGAAATCTTCGAGTTTGAGAGATCCGACGGGACGGAGACGGAGAGGCTCGTCTTCGGGGTTTGCGCGAGGGGGCGAGTTATTGGTGCGTTTCAATGGACTTCGTCGTTTTAGAGGAGATTTGCGCTTGATGTTGGAAACGGGTGTGATGAGGGGAGTGGGAGCAGCTGCCGGCTGATTGCGCTGCGGTTGTTTCTTCAGCAGATTCGGAGTTCTTTCAGTGGCAGGCTCGTTAAGCATGTCCTCCAATTGATCCTCCGCTTCCACTGCAGATACTGCCTGGGCTTTCGAGGGTCGTGACGAGATCTGGCTGGATATGTCGCTAGCTTCAGATAGCAATATAGCGTGGCTTGCAGAACCTGTCCGCTTATTTTTGGGCTTTGCTTTGGCCTCTAATCCCTTGCTTCGTGGCACAATTGGAACATTAGTACTGATCTGCTGCAATGGTCCAGTCGTACCGCGGTCGAATAGGCGATCCAGGCGACTAGGCCGTTCTGTAGCACAAGCTCCTGCATTTTGAGGCCACGGCTCAGTTGTGCGACCGTGCAATGGGGCTTCATTTGGTTCAGAACGCGAAGCCTGATCGACGACGCCCCCATCCGAACGTGAAGAGCTATTTCTGGTCAACCGCGGTACCTGCCTGATGGCTTCCTCTGACGTTGCTCGTACTTGTAGGTCCTGGACTCGTCTCGGTCTTCGAGGCGTGATTATTGGGATCAGAGGTCTATCCAGATCTGAATAAATGCTGGCTACGGACGACTGATGTGCAAGCCCAGCATCAGCAACTGGATCCGAATCCAACTCGATCACATTAATGGGAGATTGGTGCTCCTGCTTGATTCGTCTAGGTGGAGTGCCGGCGGTGGATCTGCCTCTCTTACGCTTCAAGCAACGAGCTGAAACGAAGATGGGCTCAAAGTCGCTGCTCGGTTCGTCCTCATTTGACTGCTTCGGATCATCGTCGCTCGATGGTACGATCGTGGTCTGGCTCGAAGGTACGCGAGGATTGGGTGAGTGTGGCTCTTTGGGAGGTTCATCTTCGCCTGTTTGATCGTGTGCTTGCGGTAGTTCCGACGGCAGATCTCCAGTGACATTCAGGGCAGCCTGCTCACTGTGGTTTCGACCCTGTACTCCAACGGCGCATGCTTCTGCAGCACCATCGCGTGCATCTTGATTTTCGGTCCGGTCGCCATTTTTCGCAGTCGAATTTGGGCGTTCGTTGTCTGTCTGGGCTGAGGTTGAAGCTGTAGTAGACTTTCGCTGACGGTCTTGGTGCTCAGCGTATGCTTTCCAGGCCTTTGCGCCATTCTTGTACTCTATTGCCTTTGTGCGGGCTGCTTCGGCCTTCATGTTGGCATACTCAATCTGCTGGTGGCAAGCGTCGTGTTCGGACTTGAGCGATGCAAAGCTCGCCTGCAGATCAGCGTATTTGCGGCCGAGGGCTTCATATTTCTCCTTCAAATCTCGACCTTCCGTTGCCTTCACCTCCTCGGTTGAGCTTGTCGCTGGACTGGGATATTCCATTGGTTGGTCGCCACCTTGCTGAGCGACAGGCCCATGTTTTTGTAGAGACTCGATCTGTGCACGCAATTCGGCTTTCTCTTTCTCAGCATTCTCGAGTCTGATGAACATCCGCCCGATGCTCTGCTCGGCATTCGTAAGTTGTTGCTGGAGGCTCATCTTGGGCCAACGGGAGGGGGGCTGAGCTCCATGGACGCATGAACCCCAGACATATGATCCTCATTCATTTGTTTTTCATTCTCTTTGTGGCATGCGAATATCGGCACGTGTGCAGCGTGGCCTCTTCCTGAAGTCTGGGCGGCGAATCCAAGGCAACGTTCGAGAGAGGACGATCGAGTGACGCGCTTTATTCTACACGCGACGCTTGCCGAGCAGCCGAAGTCCGAAATCCGAGAGCGAGATTACGTAATTGCACCGGACACAAAGGCACGGCACGCCGCACTGCGACCTTCGCTGTTCCGATCGCATGCAGGCTCACACAGCGGAATGGCTAAGAGGGAGCGAGATGATGATGCTGGCGCCTCAGAGGATGTGTTGCCAAGCAAGCGTCCGAAGCTGACCTCTTCAGACCGCTTGTCATCCCTGAGCGATGAGCTGTTGCTAAAAGTGCTATCCTTCCTACCCACAGCCCAACTTACTGTATGCGAAAGGTATGTGACAGTGGAGGTTGCGATCAATCGTAAATATAAGCTAAAGAGCTAGGCTTTCTCACAAATACCGCAAGCTGGCCAGCGATGGACAACTATGGAAGTCTCATTACTATGACCGCTTCGTCCGTCCGAGGGCTAGCAGACTGCCCGGTCTCAAAGACCTAGATACGCCCAACAGCAGTCTCCACTTTGCTTCCAAGGCATCAAGATGGCTGGACGAAGATCATCTCGTAAGAGGCGGCAGTCGCACAAATTGGAAGAAGCAGTATAAGTTGCGGCAGAACTGGGTACAAGGAAGCGCTGCGGTCAACGAGATTCCTGTGGCAGAACGAGAATCCTTACCTCCAGTACTTGTGGAAATGTCAGACGGGATAATATATATGGCAGATCGTGAGGACGGTCTGCGTGCTTGGACAGCGAAAGGCACGCGTGGCATAATTGCGCAGAAGCAGTTCAGGCGCTCGTCGACTTCCTCTCCCCCGACGTCGCTGGCAGTGGACTCGTCCGGTATCGACAGTTCTGTCTCCAGGGTAGTCGTCGGCTTCGAAGACGGTTCTTTTGGCGTTTACATTCTGGATCATCATGGACGAGAGTTCAGCCACAAGTACAGTCATGAACCATCTTCAAATGGTGTCATAACTGCTACGGAGTTACGCTGGCCTTATGCCGTGACGATGACGGCCATGCAACTATTATCAGTTTATCAATTCCAGGAGAGCGATCCAAAGTCAGAAGTCAAAGATCCGCCACGGTTACTGCATTCCATGAAGTCACATACGGTATTACCACCATTGTCAGTGTCGCTCCGGACAACTTCGTCAGCCATCTACGTCTCGATAGCATATTCAATGCCGACTTATCTCTCTGGCTGGACTGTCGGCATACAGGAAGTCAAGATTGACCTCAGTGGCACTCTCATCGACTCCCGATTAGCGTCCGCAATTGATCAGCATTATCGACCTCTGGCCTTTGCGAATCGACCGATGATGTATCACTTGCCAGCAACCAACACTGGACTGCATGGAGGCACGTCAGCACTGGAATTGAAGCATATCCATTCGAAACCGACATCTCTCTCTTACAATCACCCCTATCTCTTGACCTCTCATCGGGATAATACTTTGACCCTGTATCTAGTCACTTCTACGGCAAAGAGCCTGAACATCAGTCCCGGAGCTAGGCTATGGGGCCATACTTCTGCAGTATCTGGAGCACATGTCGGTGGCCGCGGCAAGGCTGTCTCTATCAGCAGACAAGGCGACGAGTTGAGGCTCTGGGAGCTGGAAGGCGGTTTCACAACATCGAGTGCACGCAAGCGACTCCACGGAGACCTATCTGTCAAGGTCAGGCCTAATAATAATGCTGCGCAGGCGGATAGTCCACCGGATCAATCCAAAAGCCTACCGAAATCAGGACTTGACGTCGTGACTCATTCTAGCACTGACACTGGCACGGATGAATCAGAGTTGACCATCAGCCGAGGTTGGATTGGCTTCGATGATGAGAATGTTGTGGTGCTAAAGGAGCACGGCCAAGGGAAGCAGGCCTTGGTTGTTTACGATTTTACATGAGATTTGAAGAATTTACGACGAATGAACAATGCAGTAGGTTGTGGTGCAATGTATGTGGGTACTTTGGATGCCGTAAAGTCAGACGGTGACATGTCTTGCTATCGCCGATATCGCCATGCAATCCTTCTGGTGCCTGAGTGGCTCGTGCCGCACGTGGAGGAGAGTTCAGGGCCGAAGATCCGCTAGCGAACTTGATGTTGAGGACGTTGGAAAAGTGAAGCAGCGAACAAAATGCATGTGAAGAAGAAACACCGCTCAGTGCCGCGCTCTATACGGATAACTTTGAGCACGTGAGTGACAATTCGCGTCAATTCGTAATCAAATCTGTCTCCAGAGCTCCTGCAAGTCGAGCCTTCTCTGGCCGTGCACCGAGCTCAGACCCGCCCGCAAGTGACGTCCGTTTGGTGCGAATTTCAACGCACTGCCGCGTTTGCTTCCACAGCCAACCTCACCAACTCGCCATTCAACCAGAAAGTGCGATCAGCGGCACTGTATCAGCATCATCATCAATCCCTACAAAACTCTCGAAAGTCATCCACACTCAAACAGCAACGACCGCCGACGAAATGGCCTCCTTCGGCGCACCCCAGACCGGTGGCAGAGCCTGCTACAACTGTGAGTCGCCCTGCCCAGGACTTTGATGGCCGCCTACCGCCTACCTAGTAGTGCCAATCGCGCAGAACTTCTCGCTCGCTCGAGCACGAGCAGTGACCGGGAGCAGGCCGCGCCGTCGCCGCTGCCTCGACAATTGCAAGCTGCGTGAAAATTTGAGACTAATTCTTCGCAGGCGGCGACACCACCCACCAAGCCCGCGAGTGTCCAAACAAGGGCAACCCAACCTGCTACAATTGCGTAAGATTCTGGCGCGCTCTTCCCTTCTGCCTCATTAACTGAAGATGATCATAGGGCGGCCAAGGTCACCTTAGTAGGGACTGCACCGAGCCTGCCAAGGACAAGGTACGCATGCTTTCGTTTGCCCTTGAGTGATAGCTGCTGACATCGTCACAGTCATGCTATGCCTGCGGCGAGACTGGCCACATGAGCCGCGAGTGCCCCAACGGCGGCGGCGGCGGTGCTCGCTCTGGTGGCTTCGGCGGTGGCGCTGGATCTGATCAGGAGTGCTACAAGGTAAGCGTCTTCTCCCAGCGACTGGACTGAACTAAAGCTAGTCCTTCGTAGTGCGGCAAGGTCGGACACATCGCGCGTAACTGCACCCAGGGCGGTTACGGAGGCGGCAACTTCGGCGGTGGTCGTGGTGGTTTCGGTGGTGGCTATGGTGGTGGCAACTCCCAGCAGTCGTGCTACACCTGCGGTGGCTATGGCCATCTCTCGCGTGACTGCGTCCAGGGTCAGAAGTGCTACAACTGTGAGTTCGGCCTCTCCTATTCTTTTCGCAATGCCAGACTGCTGATACTCTTCACCAGGCGGCGAACTTGGCCATCTCTCCAGAGACTGCTCAAGCGAGGCCTCTTCCGAGCGTACTTGCTACCGCTGCAAGCAGCCTGGCCACGTTCAGGCTTCTTGCCCAAACTAGACGAACACTTATGGATTTACGACCTTCATCTTGCATAGCGAAAATCGACAGCAGCCTTCACTGGATGAGACGACCCTGAGGACGATGGACAGTGTGTATGGTGGGTCAAAGGTCGTCCAGGTCGGCATTAACACAGGCGTGATGAGCACATTGCTCGCTATGATCAGCCTTTTACGTGATCTTCTAGCCTGGAGGGCTACTTGACGGCGCCCTCAAAAGGAAGATGGGCGAATGTAGCGAGCTGGGAATGGAAAGGCTGGTAGTTCCAGAAGAACAGGCAGAACCATAGCTGAAATGAAGAAGCAAATGGCAAGAGAGTTTGTCTTAACTCGATCCTCGCCAATCATAAGTGGACTTTATCTTTATTAACCTTTTGCAAAGTGTCACGAACTGGCGGTCGTGGATCATAGCTGCCTCAAGTGTACTCGCATCCAACACTCGTCCGAATTTGATCTTCACGAAGACCCATCCCATTGATGATGTTCTCAAACAGAACCGGTGGGCGTGAAAATTGCAAAGAATGCAGGACACAGAGTTCTTAGGCCGCATACCCATATTCTACCGCATACCGTTCCCCGCTTTCGAGAAGAAGAATCGCCATTGATGTTCCGAGGGCTCGCCTTCCGTTCGGCAACATTGGAAACCCTGCTCCGTACACAAGAAATGATTGCATCATTGCAGTCCATTGCACCTCACGTCCGAACATCACCAAGGTTGTTTGCCAGTGGACCAGTGTGACGTTTCGGCTCGGCCTCGGCCAGCCGCGTGGCGTCCGCAGCTCTGACCTCACAGCACGCAACTCGCGTCGATCGCAGCTGTTTGCTTCACGGCTTTTCGCTAATTGTCCTGCAGACGTCGTAGCCAAACCGGTTAAATGATGCGCCTTCGCCCGCCTTTCCGGGCAAGTACGCATGGTGCAGTCATAGCGTAGAGCCTTCCTTCTTAAGGCTCCGGGCCTGATTCCAAGAAAAAGGTTTGTGCCAGTCCAGGTACTGTATTTCGGTTCCGCGACATCAATCAACCATGCCTTCGAATCTCATATGGACGGCGGGCATAGCTGCTGCTTGTGTTTCGACTGCAGCAGCGCAAGCCAACTATCTCAACAATGCCTCGAATCCGCTTTCGAGCTACTTCACCGTATGCTCCTACCTACTGCGTGTTCTCAGATTTCGCTAACAGCTTTCAAGAGGCCTCAATCCATGGCTCCGGCGGTGAACATCAGTATAAGTGAAGATGGTCAAACCGACGGCCTGATCTTCCTAGGTCCATATGGAGCTTCTTACGCCGCAAGTGGAGCCCGGATCTACGATAAAATGGGAAATTTGGTATGGGATGGTTTTGGTGCCATTCCTGCCACTGCTCATAACGTACACGTCTGCCAATACCGAGGATCGCCTCATCTGTGTATCAATCAGTGCATGGATCCGGTGGGATACGGCGTCTGTCAAGCTGCAATCCTGGATAGCAATTATCGCGTTGTACAGACTGTTCATACGGGAAGATCGGCTATGCCTGTGGATCAGCATGAGTTTCAGCTTCTGGATGATGGAAAGACTGCGATTGTCTCGTTCTATCATACGGTTCCCCATGATATGGCTTATTACAATTTTTCTGGCGGTTTGCCGTATGTGATGCAGTCGGGTTTTCAGGAAATCGATGTTGAGTCTGGGGATGTGCTTTTTGAATGGTATTCTCTGAATCGTGAGTTTGCCCAATGCTGCAAGGCGTCAGACACAGCAGTCTAGTCTCTGCGGTTCGCCGTGGAGCGGCATCTTATCTTCACACAGTTGCTAACCAATGTATCCTAGATGTCGACATATCCGAAACTCACATTCTACCAAACTCCAGCGACGTATCAGGTAAGCAGAACGTGCTAATGCATTCTGTCAGCCTGCTCAATGAATACCAACAGGCTTTGGGACCAGCGGCACATCTGGCTTCGATTATTTCCACATTAACAGTATCGACAAGTCTCCGTCTGGCAATTTTCTCGTCTCGGCCCGTCATACACACACAATCTACTACATCAACGCAACAGACCAAAACATAATCTGGAAAATGAGCTCCGAAGGGGATTCTACCTTCCCAATCGAACAAGGCTCCGCAAGCTTCAACTTCAGCTTCCAACACGATGCTCGTATCATAAGCGAAAATGCTACAACCATGGTAATATCATTCTTCGACAATGCCAGCAACGGATACAACCACGACATGGACACATCCCCAACATCTTCCGGAAAAATCGTAGCTATCGACTACGGAAAAGGCCTTGGAACTGCTTCCGCAAGACTCCTCAGTATAACTTACCCTCCACTAAGCACAATCTCCGCATCCCAAGGAAACTCCCAAATCCTCCCGAACGGAAACATCTTCCACGGCTGGGGCGACGTCCCTGCCTTTTCCGAGCACACCCCAGACGGAACCGTCGTCCTCGCCGGCGAATTCTCTCAACCGGGTGGAGGAATGTTCAGCTACCGGGCCTTCACATTCGATAACTGGACATCCACTCCCTCCAACACCGTCCCTTCCGTCTACACCTACGCCCTCAACTCCACCGCTCCAACACACATCTACGCCTCCTGGAACGGCGCTACAACCGTCTCGACGTGGCGGTACTACGGCGCGCAAAAAATCGGGGATGATTTCGAAATCTTGGGGAATTCGAGTAAGAAGGGTTTCGAGACGGCGTGGGTTGCTCCGGGGTTTTATATGTGGGTTATGGTCGAGGCTGTAGCGGGGAATGGGTCGAGTTTGAGGAACTCTAGTTATCAGGCGACTTTTATGCCGAGTGAGCGGATGTTGCCTTCGTGTACGGAGTCCGGGTGCGATGTGCTGCCGACGAGTGGTGTGTATTTTGCTCCTGATGGGTCGGTGTATCGTGGTACGGATTAGCATTGCTCGGTGGATGGGATAGAGGTAGTTCTTAATGTGATATCTGATAGAAAATTGGTGGATTGATGCAGTTTTCTCATCTTGCGTGATCACTGTGTCTGCGTCTGAGCATGAGCATACATAATGAAGCCGATCGAGTGGGGCGAATTCTTCAGGAATGTACATGTGGGATGGGAAGGATTAAATGAGGTCGAGACATCCGGATTTGTTTCAGGCCAGCATGAATTCTATTCGACAGTCGTGAAACTAACGACTCTAGTCTGACCTGCAGACGCTGTATATTAAACAATACCCGAAATCTTCCGTCTCTTACCATGCCCGGACAAATTCTTTCCTCGAACATTTCCACTTCCGTGATCACCCTGGCGCCCATCCCATCTTTTGTCCCCGCCTAAAGCACACTAGACCTCCTCCTCCCCAACGTAGGCCTCCTACACCTCTGCTGCGCGGGCGTATCCTTCAACCTCTCCACAAAAGCCGCCTGCAACTGGCGATGCGAATTCTTCAAGAACCCCTTCACGAAACCCGCAAACATCTTCTCCACTTTCGCATCACTCACAATCTGTACATACCACCCCGCCCCGGAATCTCCCACATGATCTGAATCTTTGGATCTGGTGCCTTCCCGTGACGAATTGTCTCGTAACAACCTCCAGTGATTCGTACTGGTGAAACCTCCCGGTGCGTGCACGGTGATGGCGCAGCCGTTTTGTGTGGGGACGAAGTCGGCGCGGTATTTTACGCTGCCGGACCAGAGGGTTTTTGGGATGAAGGGGAGGTCGTCTTCGACTTCGTAGTACTTGACGGTTTCGGGTTCGTTGTTAAGGGTTTTGGGGTCGAGGTTTTTGGGTTGGGGTGGAGGGATTGGGCGACAGCCACGACAGTCGGGGGATAGGCGGACGACGAAGTCGAAGTCGTGGAGGAGCTCCAGGCCGGTGTCGATGGAGATGTTTGGAGGGAGGGGTGTTGATGAGGTGTGCTGGAATGTTGTTTCCCACATGGTTGCTCTTGAGCACGGCCAATATCGAGATGTGGGAGGAGATAGGTGGTGGTAGGCGGCGTGTAGGTGAGGGATATGAGTTCTCTATGCTCTCCGACACATTTGTAATGCGTGCAGCATGATGTTGGAAGGAGTGGTCAACATGTTTCAAGCGGCAAACTCAGGTGTAGTGGTATCAGGTGGGGAGAACGTATGACGGAGTTGCTCGTTGAGTGCCGGCCGGCCATTGACCAATTGCATGTTGGCGCCATCTACGCCAGCGACCGCTTTTCGTTCGCTGCCACGCCGATGTCATGATGCTCATGACGGGAGAGATGCTGAGTGAAAGTGTGAGGTCCACAGCAGATGTCCCTCGAGATCTCGCATTGGCGGCTCGCCCCGAGGAGACATGGATGACCCGGCAAGGCTTGGCTGCCCAGGGCCTCCTTCTGCCAACATCGTCCTGCCGTGGTATCGATGTTGAGAGAATCGAGAGAATCGACATATGTGGACAATCCTGGCTGACCAGAAGAGGCAGTGCTCGATGCTACGCGTAATGGCGGACTGGGCGTATTGACGTGTGCTGCCTGGCCTTCGCGTGGGTCTTCGGCAGAACCACATGCTCACCGCACCATCAACGAACGTGTGCATCTGAACGAGCACCGCCTTTCCGATCGAGCCGAGCACAGAGGCAGCAACAGAGGGCCTGCTTCTTGGGTGGACGTGGACAGTAACGATGGCTGGAGATAGACTTGGGGGTGCTGGCTGAATAATGCGAGGAGATCAGAGCGGACAAGAGGTGCGGCAGGGAACGCTGTCAGCGAAGATGTTATACGACTGGGCCGAAGATACGCCTTCGGATCCTCAGCGTCCCATCACGATGAATCACTTCATGTCCTGCTTCGGACCAAGCGGCTGTTGGTAGACTTCTGTGGTATGAAGGGTAAGTCGAATAATTTGCTGTGCCGCTCCTAGTTCGGAGTCCAGCAACCCCCAATGGAACGGCACTTGGAACATGCCGTACACCGCGCTACGTCCGGTAACCTCATGCCATGCGGTCCCGTTTGTGATGTGCTCTACGTTGCTGGCTACCATCTGACTAACACCAGGTGACTTGGCGCGAACGTCACTTCGCTCGCATGACACCCGGATCGCACCGACATGCTTGGCCCTGGCGGTGTTCAAGACACTGAGAAGAACGTCAGCATAAAAGCAAATGAGCATCTCGTGGATATGGCTCTGATCCTGCTCATAAACGAGCTGGAGAAGCTGGACACCCGGAGCTCATTACACCCCAAACCCATACACGGCCACGACTCCACATACTTCAACGACTTATCCAGCGAACACCATGTTTGTCTGCTGCCAGTGCGGAAGTTGTATTACAAGCTGCTCCAACTGCACTCGT
The DNA here is from genome assembly GCF_000340215.1 of Pseudocercospora fijiensis CIRAD86. Classification (NCBI taxonomy): domain Eukaryota; kingdom Fungi; phylum Ascomycota; class Dothideomycetes; order Mycosphaerellales; family Mycosphaerellaceae; genus Pseudocercospora; species Pseudocercospora fijiensis. The sequence continues at coordinate 377,771 of NW_006921533.1, forward strand.
TGTACGCATCGCCAGTGTAGTGACTGCACAGGCTTCAGTGGCGACTCTGCCAGCTTCGTAGACCGGAAAGATGTGACAGCTTTCGATGCCCCCGTGGTCACGGCCGTGGACGAACGTATACAGAAAATGACTGCCAGTCATACAGCCTTCTTAGCCGAGCATTGCTACTTGCAACACCAACATCATATACTTCGCAAGGGATTTGGAAAACGAAACGGAATTCGCGAACGCAGTGAAGTCAACCATCAAAACTAGGACCATCCAGGCCGCCATCACGCGCTCACAAGGTATTGTAGACACACTGGTCCTGGTGACAGGCATCCTGTGAATTGGAAAAGTCGGCTAGCGATATAGACTCACGACGGCCACACAACAGGTTGGAGAAGCAAGGCCCAGTCCGTGGATGAGGAATTGAGATCTGTAACATGAGATGCATCGTCGGCGTGCCGAGACAGTGTTGTCGTTCGCCGTCTGGTTCTGGGAGCTCTAGCAACGATGTACAGAGCGCAACAAGGCTGTACGGCGATCCGCGAAGTCCCGGAAATAGAGTGACAAGGCTCATCGGCATCTGCACTGTGTTTCTCGGTTGTCTCACAATCACGATTGGGGATTGACGGGCCGGCTGCGACTTTTTATAATCATTGGATCTGACTCAGCTTGAGGGGTTTCTATGCCGCATTGAGGCCAGCAACGAAATGAGGCCAGCAATGAAATGCTGGCCATTCTTGCAGCAAGCTATATTCGGCCGATTGCGTCTCGAGTATCACTCCGAGTGTCCACAGCAAGCTGACGTGTTGGTTTAAAGCGAGCGACAAGCCGTCACCTCCAAGCAATGAGGAGATAACAGCCTTGCTAGACGTCGGGCCGGACCAAAATCGCGGTGATGTCGATTTGAGGCTAATACCATGTGAATTGCGCCAACACCCCGATCGGCGCCATTTCCCTCTCCTGTCCTTGCCAAGGGAGCTTCGGGACCGTATCATCAAATTCGTCATCGACGATGTGCCAGCGATCATTGGTCTGGATAGACACGATTGCACGCTTGCGCTACTCCATGCCTGCTCTCAGATAAGGAGCGAGACTGCCGAGATGCTGCACGGTGGCCAAACGATCCTCATGTCACGATGTCGCTATAACTTCCCCAGCCTCGACACAATGGACCGTCACCTTCGGAAATATGTAAGGGTCATCTTGAGCGATCTAGAGTCTAGACAAGGCTTCTTGTGATCCACGAACAAAAGCCTCACGGAGGGATGAGCGACATGGGTTCCGAGATGGTACCTTCTTTATCAAGCGGATAATTGAGTCTGGTACACGTCAACCAGATTGCGACATGAACTCGAGAGGAAAATGGCATCCATTGCTGATCTTAAAAGGGGCTGATCATGATGTTTGGCACTTATGATTGCATGAGTGTCTGATGCGGGCAGCAACTCAATTTCCACCACAGCAGCTATCGCCTCATTGCATCCTAGGCCTTCCTCGCAACCAGCTGTCGGTCTTCATAGCGATAACAAAACATCATCAACAACTCCCAAATCCAACTTGAATCTTCCTATTCAACACCCCTAAATCTCTACTCCTACTCCAATTCCCACTTTCCCCAACCCCAACCCCCGTCAAATCCCCCAAATGCAACCTCGAACACTGCTCCATAACTTCCTCCATCCCATCCACAACCTTTCTCTTCCCATTCCCATTCCCATTCCCACCCAACAACCTCCCCGCCCTCCTCCCCAAAAACACACACCACCCCATCCCAACCTCCTCCGTAGTCCAAACCTCCCCCAAATGCCTCCCCAGAATCTCCTCATGACTAATCCACTCCTTCCCCTCCGCCCCAAAATACGGAAACCTATGCCTCAACCTCTGAAAACTCCAAACCCAATCCCGAAATTCCCGCTCCGTTTCCCTTTCGAAACAGCGTCGTGGGATCCACGCGTTGGATAATAAATCGAATTCACAACTTTTCGCTATCGCTTCGGATACCGAGGATCCGCAATTTTGAGGCGGCGTCGAAGGGGATGATTGCTGGCAGGAGAGGAAGCCCAGAAAGAAGACTAGGAGGAAGGAGGTGAAGAGGAGGCAGAGTTTCCAGAGGGTTTGGATTCGGGATCTTTGGGCGCGCAGGACGGTTTCGTGTTCGGGGGTGCCGGGGGAGGTGGTGGTTGAGGGGTCGTAGTCGTGGTAGCGGGAGACTTGTTTTCTGGGAAAAGGTGGTGGTGTTAGAGATGGGGAGCAGGTTTTGGGGTTGGGATGGTACCTACCGTGAAGGAATTGCTAGGCGGGCGGGCATTTTGCCGTCTTTTTTCATGATGTTGCTAGGAAGTGTACTCTACGCGGGTCGTGTTTTGGTGTTGTTCATGATGGAAAGGCAAGGTGTTGAAGCTCCATGGCTGTGAAAGCTCGCTTGCAGGTGTCAATAGTCAAAAGAGACAATGGGCAAAGGAAGGGCTGTTGACTTTCAGGAAACAGGGCTTTGCTTCTCTGCTCTTTGTCTATAAGCGCTGCTTACACGCGAGGAGAACGACCTGTGGCTGCGTCCTCACAGTTCATAACGATCGCCAGGAATCAGTGACGTGACCAGTTCGAGGAGAGCACCGACTCTCCAGCAGCCACATGGAAAATCTATGGCAGACATAACATTGCGTTCCGATTCTCCATGATGACTCCATGCCACGATCCATGACCTGCGAGCTGCCAGGTTGAATGGGCATTCGCAAATCCATGCGGTGCTCGCCCATGCTAAGGTGGAGGACATCGGCACCGCCAGAAATTCGAACATCGCTTAGCGTGACGCATGCCAGCTCCAATCAAACATGAAGGAGCTGCTGTTTCCAGCGCACTGGACATGATCAAGCATCAATGCCTTCCGCGTGTGATAATGCTGCATGCCGAATGCGATCGATGTCATGGTCTGTGGTGGCCTGTTCGGCATCCACGCATTACGCGCTGGTATCACGCTGCAAGACTTCCCATCTATACATTCCTGTACGCTGCGGCATAACACTCTGCGTCGTCAACGATATCTCCATGGTGCTGAGCGTTGTGAGAGTCACTCGGTAGCCTGCTGCAGATGGCAATTTTCACCGGCGCGCTGTTGTCTTGGCGGAGGTCGTGCCTGGTGCGGTTTCGTTATTGCATTTCCAGTAGAGTCAAGCTGATACTGGACTCTCCGTAAGGACGTTGCGTTGCGTTGGACCAGTTGCATTGCGATGCGACCTCGAAGCAGTCAGAGTCTCGGAGATGGCAATGCCATGATGCGCCCAAGCAATGATCCTTCACGGGCAGAAGACACCTGATGCGCCTTCACCCCAGAAACATGTAAGACTTTGGCAGGCAGTCATGATAATATACCGCTCAGCGCATGACTGGTGGCCTGGCTTCCTTATTCCATTTGACTCTTGAGCACAACCACTCGACAGCCTCTTTGACTCCGGTACCGGTCAAGGCACTCAACGGCAGGACTCTGCTGTCTCGCACGTTCTGCCCCTTCTCGCCTTCGAATACCTTTCTGACTAAGCCTTCTTTGATCCTCACAACCTCTACGCAGTCTTCTCGATCTTGCTTGTTTGCGAGTACCAGCACGGGTACTCCTTCGGTCGATTCGTTTTGCAGCACGTCTTCCAACACCAACTTGCATTCTCCCAGTCTCCCTTCGTCGTCTGAAGCACCTTTCTCCGAAAGACGCGCAATGTCGGCGTCGCCAATGTCCGTGCTATCAATCACGAAGACAATCGCGTGACAGCTGCTGTAGTAGCTGTGCCATAGATTTCGCAATGAATGTTGCCCACCGACGTCCCAGATGCGCAGGTAGAGCTCTGGCATATCGATCAAGCTGACATTTTGGCCCACTGTCGGTACAGTCTTCAGCTTCGCTTCATGTGCTGGGTTGTACAATGCCTTGATCTGTTCGAGCAGGGTCGTTTTGCCGGCATTGTCGAGTCCGAGCAGGAGAATCGAATATTCTTCCTTGCTGGTCGCGTGGAGGTAGAGTGACTTGACGAGATGATACATCTCTGCTATCGGTGATCGACGTATCGCATTGCTGGTGAAAGCCTCAGTCAGCGAGACGCGGTTTGGTTGTACAGACACTTGGCTGGATTATCTCCGTAGAGCTAACGGCATGTGATTGCGAGCCTGAATTCGTGCCTGACTTTCTCACTTCACGTGACGACTGCCCACTTGGCTTGGCGCTCGAAAATGGGAAGTCACTTCGCTTGATGTTGGAGCATCGACTTCTCCGACCACTGCACAAGACACAGCAACCATGGCGCCAGCAGCAACCGGAGGCAAGAAGCAAAAGAAGAAGTGGTCCAAGGGCAAGGGTACGACTCTCTCCATTCGATCACCAACGATCCCGCGCACCGCCAAATACTGCACTGCACTACACCGCACCGCACGCACATATCGCTAACACAGATTCTCTTCCACAGTCAAGGACAAGGCCAACCACGCCGTCGTGCTCGACAAGAACACCAACGAGAAGCTGCAGAAGGATGTGCAGTCGTACCGCCTCATCACCGTCGCCGTCCTCGTCGACAGACTGAAGATCAACGGCTCATTAGCGCGCAAGGCCCTGAACGACTTGGAGGAGAGGGGAGTCATCAAGAAGGTTGTCGCTCACAGCGCGGGTAACATTTACAGTGAGTACAATCTGTGTCATGCACATCGGTGCAATGTTCAGCGCTTTGGATGGGCTTTGGCTGACACTGGCCTTTTCCCCAGCTCGAGCTGTTGGCGGTGCTAGCGACTAAGCGATTCGTTTCGGGATGCATACTCTGAGCACAATGCAGTATCCATGGCGCAAGGCAATGGGAATGGGATTGCTTCCTACACTAGGAGCAGAGGTATGATGAGGCACGATGTCCAGCGTTCAGCCGTGATGGCGGCTCGAGACAGTGCCAGCCTTCGGTAGCCCAGACAGACAGCTGCCACGAAATGAAGAGACTTGATTGCTACGAACTTACGAGTGCCGGCCCCGATGGTTTCAGTATCAGAGCATACATCCGGTGGCGAGTTGGAGGCACTGTGGTGTACAGCAACTTTCTGCAGAGCCCGCCATATCTACTAACCTTCTGGTCTTCGCTTCCGATGACGATTGTTCTGCTGATCAGGGTCACAGCCACCAAAGTTCCAGTATAAAATATGCTCTCTAGACCTGCACCATTTGCGGGGTTCAAGAGACCGCTCTTGCCTCTCCACGGATTGTAGTAGGCTTCCGTCGAGAAGCATCTCGCGACTACAACAGCGGCCAGTGTCTCGTTACACCAAACCTTTCCGAGTTTGGACGTGCCAATGGTTGCTAAATCAAATGTCGATGATTAGAACCTGCTGAGTGCTAACAGGAACTAAAGAAATGCCGGACCGGCGTCTTACTCCTCGCTTCTCAAGTCCCGAAAAGGCCCACGGCTCCCGATCGATGTGATTACGCCTAAGGACGCAAATAATAGGACTAGCCCACCAGCTTTGGAGACAATTAGAGGCTCGCAAATATACCAGACTCAAGCACAACACCGCTGCAACGCCAAGGAAACCCAAAGGATCGATTCATCGGCAACCATGCACTGGACAATTGCTCGTAAATACTTTCTATAGTCTCAATACTGTCGATATCTCGAAAATTCTCCCCAAACCCCGAAGAACGCAACAAATCAACCACACTACACACACCCAGCAACCCTAAACGTCCCAAAAGCATCAACATACCTCGCACACCTCTTCCCTTCCTCAATCCCAAACCCATCAATATACCCCACCGTCCACGTCCCCTCTTGCATAAAACTCACCGCATCCAACTCCCTCGCCCTCGCCACAGCCTGTTCCTTCGTCCCATAAGAATCCCACAACCAATGCACCCTCTTCACATACTTTTTATGCGCCTGACAAAAACCTTGGAAAAATTTCTTCTCGTACGAAGGAGATGGGGCGCCGCCCGCTAGGATGAGTTTTCGCGAATAGAAAATTTGCGCGAATTCGTCGCGGAGTTGGGAGCTTACGGATAACAAGGAGGGAAGGGGAGACCGTCGGGCGTCTAAAGGTGGTGGGGAGGCGTCGGAGATGAAGGTGAGGATTATGTCTCGGAGTTCTCTTGGGAGGTGGAGGAGGGGGGATGTGAATTTGTTTTTGGAGCGGAGGGATTGGTATTGGGAGTCTGGTTTGGGAATTGAGGGTTCCGTGTTGGAGATGTTTTCGATGTGGATTGGGAGGTCGATGTGGCGATTGATGTAATCCACGGCCCCCTTGCCGACGTTGCGATATGTTGTCTACGAGTTGTCATCATCAGTACTGTGTAAGGTCAAGTTGGATGGGTTCTTGGCGCTCACATGAGGTGCTGTCGTGACTTCCATCTTCGGGTGAGAACGTGCCGGGCTATCCTCGCGGAATTGGTAAGGTTGCAAGTCAAGGTACTGAGCTGAGCATGTGTCTGGAAGACAAAGTCACGGATATGTGAAAGTTGATTGACTACACGACTCCTCTTCAGGGCAGGCGAGCACGCGGTCTAGAACTCCACAGCCTCGGTTCTCCACTCAGCTGAAAGTACCACAACGCGAAGGAGGAGAATGGTCACAATCTGACTTGTACTGTTAAACACCATGTTGATTTCGGTAGTGGCGTTCCAAATGAAGTGCGTCGGGACTCCCGTGATAATGGAAGGGGCCTTACACACATTATTGTGTGCTCCTATTGCGCACTCGCTCCCTGATAGGCCGTGGTTATCTACACAGCTAATGTTGTAGATAGTGTCTTTGGAGGCGCCAAAGATTGGCATTTGAAGTTTGGCTGCTGCGAATCTACATAGTCTCCTCCCAACGCCTTCTTGCCTACCGCATCGCCTCCTTTGCGTAGAATTTAGGATCAGTCATCAGGCATGCAATCAAGATCCCCCACCTCAAAGGCAGTAGCAAGAAGTAAGTTGCCCAGCGAACCAGAGGTCGGATGCAGTATCTGTCCAGGACCGTTTCGCTGATGTAGTTTTTCCGGATATGTTCACCGAGGAAGCATACCCCGAATAGCAACTGCAGGGAAAAAATATAAGCCCAGCTGAAGTGCCATACAAGTCTACGTGATACGACTCGGTAAGTCCATCGTGACCAAGGTTCCTGAGGTCGAATGTGAAGCCAGAGATTTTTAAGAAGTCGAGCTGCTTCCTGGCCATTTCTGACCGGGGTGACTTTGAAAGTGTTCAGTTTCGACACCATCCCACTGGAACAGGTCTCGCATTCGATCGCGTCGCTGTTCATAATCTTCCGGGGTTGCATGGTGCAGGTGCCAAAGTTGATCTCGAAGGGTTCCATGTCCCTATCTCTGGACCAAGTCGTTCCTGGTGTTGACAATTCCATTGAGGGACGATCAGCAATCTCAATACTCCTATCGCTGCGTCAGGTCGGTTGCGAACCCAAGTTTCAAAATGTCGACTTGATCTATTGCCATTGCAGTCATCACTCAAGTCGTCACCAATTCGCAGGAGAAAGATGTTGTTGCCATAGAAGTAACGCAAACTTTCGTCTCGGATTATGGGACATGTCTGAGTTAGGGCAATGAGGCGAGTTCGTTGTGATGGCGTTCCTGTGGAGTGGGACGGGTTTGTGAGAGTGAAGAGCCAAGGCCAGTAGATGCGATCAGATGCGTAGAACTGTAGATATCCTGTACCCTCTTGAATTGCCGACTCGTACGTATAGATACTTCCAAACTCCACGTTGAAGATATTCTCTATTGGAAGAACGAGTCCGTAGATGCGGTTGCGTATTTCTGGAGGAAGGCGCAGGAGAGGATTTGAGCTCCGATTGTCGAAAGCACTAGCAGACTCCATTGTCAATGACGTGAAGAGGCATAGAATGTGACTCGGCCTCATTAAACAAGTAAATAATGTGAAGGCTTGCCAGGCGTTCAAGTAATGAGAGGAGCTCTAAACACGTATAAGTTGTTGGTCGTTCTAGCTCCGCATCCTTTGGCGTAGGAGCTGCAGCCTTGTCGTTCTCGCATCAGGCATACATAATGCAGTCGTGGCAGCTACAGTACAAGTCAAAGCATTTGATAGATGACCATTGGTCTATCTACCATCAGGCAGAAGGCTTTGTTCGTGGCATGCACAGTGCATACATGCAATTCTCGTGGTAACGCGAAGAAGCGCACCAAGAATCGATTCTGCTCATTCGAGGCATGCTTGGCTTGGCGCTGGTGTCTGCGCTGAGCGTCCCGAAGGCAGGTGCATCCTTGCTCATAATGCACAACTCATAGACCATGTCTAGCCTTCTTGTAGCCAATTTATCTATCCTCATCTGCTCATGAAAGCGCGATAGCATGAGGGATGCCACGCGATCGGTACCGCTCTCGTTCTGGCAACAAGCCGCGCGAGCTGTGCCGCAGGACCTGGGTGGTACACAGCATTTGGCTGGTTTGATCCATTACTGTTGTCTTCGGTCCAGGGGATTGTAGAGAACTTTGGAGGTCATAAAGTCCAAAAATGTCTCAAGTAATGTCCTCCAAATCTTCCGGCTGAGCGTGCTGCGACACCCAAGCCGGTGCTCCAGATATTGCTTGAGCTGGCTTTGATGGTTCTTCCTCAGCTCCAGACATCTCTGTACTTCGAATCGGCAGTGGCTGCTCCAAATCTGGCACCATCTGTTCGTCGCCGTCGCGATCCCGTTCCTCCATGCCACTATCCTCTCTCAGCTTGGCAAGATTTGTCGCAAGAGCATCCCGCTGCGCCTCCTTCACAGCGACCAATTTGCCATTCAGCTCCTCCCAGTCCGGATTCCTGCTCTTGACAGCCTTTCCTCGCTTCTTACTATCCGCGATCTTCTTTTCCAGCTTTTCAGCATTTTCGTCGGCTCGCTCCATCCCCTTCTGCTGGCGCAGCTTCTGAGCTCTGGTAAGCTGCTGTTTCTTTTGCTTCTTCTGGATGCCTGAGTTCTGCACGCTGTGTAGCCATGGCTTGTAGTCGCTTTGCTCAGCAGGAGTCTTGCTTGTGAGCAGGTCCTTTGAAGGTGGTGCTTCACCGCGGCGGGCAGCGCGAGAGTGCACTGAGACTTCTGCGAAAATGTTAGAGGTGTTCTCATAACGTTGTGCGATTTTAAATATCTACCTCGCTTCTTTGCCTTGGCCATATCCGCTATGCTGGAGTGTGGATGACCATGTAGCAGCACAGGAAATGCAGGTTCCAGAAAATGTCGAGCCGGAGGAAAGCTCGGCTCAAATCCGGCCGAAATATTTCCGCAAGGTTCACTCCCTTTGCACTGGAAGCCGTCTTGTGAACCAACATGACCTTTCTCGATGCTCGACGCGAAGTCAGCGAAGCCTACGACGTATTAACGCTCTCAATGGGCACTTGAACTCTCCAATACAAGCCAGCTGGAAGCCTAGGCGTCAAGCCAGCATCGATAACAGTACGGCCATGACTTGGACGGCTATGGAGAAGAGCCCGCGAATGCACGCAGACACAAGCTTGAGGTTCCATCGACTAGGAATGATTTACTAGTGTTCATGATGGTCATTAAATGATCATCATCATTGGTGTCTAGCTGGGTGTGGTATACAAAAATCGAAGGGTTCGGTATCCACCCAAACGCCGCGAATAAAGCATTCCCACGCCATGGACCAGTCATTTGCAAATGCTCTCGCAGGATACGACTGAGCCTCAAAGCTTCCATGCACCGCCAATGTTGCATCCTGTGCCAGCTGCTTGGAGCGTCCCCAACCCGGCTGACTCTCTACTCGAAGATGGAATCATGCTCAAAGGCTATACGGCTGCTGTCCCTCTTGTAAACCGCATCGGGATCAAACTCGGTAGTCCCGTCTCTCCTGTACACAGCATCTGAGGCACAGAGTCAGCATTCGATCCAATTTGTTGCTTTGCGAGGCTCCATACCAGGATTAAACTCGGTCGTACCATCTCTCCTGGTCTTATAGACAGCATCAGGATCGAACTCAGTGGTACCGTCTCGTCTTGAAAGCGCATCGGAAGCTTGTGTATTGTCTTTGATGATCTTTAGCTGAATGTTTTCGAACCTCGAAATCGGCACGTTCTTACGGGGTTCAATGACGACCGGCGCGGCCATGGCCACTTGGATCAACGCAAGCGCAAGCATGAGGAAGGTCATGATGGGCACTTTTGATTTGGTCTTACTCGGCAAGTTTGGTTGTTGCAATGCTCAAGTCGGACGGTGAGTGTGAAGATGAAGGTTCCAACGGAGCATCGGACAGTGAGTGTGAAGATGAAGGTTCCAACGGAGCATCGGACAGTGAAGAAGATACATAAGACATGCGGACCGCCAACGTCTACAAGTCTTATCTGAATAGCTCTCCCTCTAGCCGACCTTGCCACGATGGCAGACTCCACGCCGCCCACAACCAACTGGTTACATCGCCCTGATCGGCAGAGATTCGCGCTGACACGGCCCCAACCAAAGATGTAGCGGAAGTCCACTACCCACCTAGGAACATGCGTCTGGAGCGCGTGGCCATCCCAAAAAATCCCAAATGACTTCAAGGCTCACCTACCTGGTTCAGCTTCTCCGCACTGGTAGCTGCATACCACTGTTACGGCAACGGCGGCATTTAGAATACTTCTCAACGACATCCTGCATCAGGAACAAACAACGGGGATCTGAGGACTCGCGTGTGAATGGCGTCAAATAAGCAAAGCTGATCAATCCGACAGAAATATCCCACCGAGGCTGAAGTGGGTAAGGTGTAGCTTTGCTGGACGAAAAAGGCACAGCTTTTTCAAATGTGGCCAATGGCTGAGGGCAAATCGTGTTGATCCTTCGGTTTCGATCACGCAAAACTTGCCGTCATCGAATCCCTCGGTGTGCAACAGTCCCTGTTGCAACTTCCATCCATGCCGAATCTGCCAACCGGAAAGTGAGAAACAGCCCGAAGGATCCAAGAGGATCTTCCGAATATGCCGATCTGAAGGATTCTTAGACTTCGCGCCGGTCCGCTTTATGCTTCTCCAGCAGCGTGCGGCTATGTCCAGCCACATGGTCATCAAACGGCTTAGGGTTGTTGCTCAGAGTTCGAGCTCGTGGTGCGGGCAAGAGATGCAGGGGCAAAGTCGTGTAGCGGAGCTCGATTTCCAAGCTGCTAGGCATCGAACACACCCCAGACACAGTAAAGATGGAGCTCGATGAGGAGATCCCGTTTCTTGAAGAAGAGAAGAGGAACAGACATCCGGAACTGGGAAGTGAGAGATCAGGATTGCCCAAATGCCCAAGAAAACAGCAAAGATGGCTATGGATATCTGTCGTCACGAACGCGATACTCCTCAAAGCATGTCTCTTTCTGGTGTTCTTGCTGGCGTTTAAGCAGACGAATGACGATACATCCACAATTCCTGAACCATACTGTAAGGCATAAATTACTGAAGTGACAGCCAAACTCTCCTAACACTCCATCCAGCTCCAGTCAACAATGCAATCGAATACGAATACCGCAGAATCGTCGCAAATGACACAACAATGGTCGGAAAACCAAACCCAGCCTGGGAATCCCGCATGTCCAACCTCCTCAACAACACCTTACTCTCAATCTCCCAAACCGAACTCGACCTCGCCAACACAACCTCCATACCCTTGAAATCATCGACCCGGCAGTACGCCGGCGGTTTAGGCGTAGCACACAACATCCACTGCGTCAAAAAACTCAAACAATTTTTGTATTTCCATCATTTCTACCCAGAAGTCGAAATCGGGAGTTCACATTATGAGTATCTGCAATATCACGCGGATCATTGTTTGAATTTCTTGTTGCAGAGCATGATGTGTCATATGGATACGAGTTTGTATACGCTTGTTTGGGTGCCTGGGGAGGATGGGGAGACAATGGTTGTGAAGCATCGAGAACCGGGTGTGCAGAAATGTGTGAATTGGGACAAGGTGCAAGGGTGGATGCGGGAGAGGGCGGTGAGTAGCGAGATGATGGTTGGACCGGGTGGGTAAGTGAAGTGGTAGAAAGATCACGTCACATGTCCACGCAGCAAGAGATTCCAGCGTTCAGCAAGCGCTGTTGGAGGTGAAGGCCGGTGCCCGACGGCCAAACGACCAGAAAGGCAGAAAGCCAGACGGCGGCACTGTCCCAGTTGGCAGTGCCGGAAGCTGAGGATCGAGGCACATCGCACTCATCACCACTTTCCTCGCGATGAAGGACGCGGGCGGCGGCACCCTTACGGCCATACCATACCAGCATACTGTATACAGAAAGCCGCTCTACGGAAGAATCCTTCAACTTCCCTTTGCCCAGCAAAGTTGGTACACATCTTGCTATAGAGAAAAGCACATGCAAAGTGGTCCCGGACTTACGGTGACCCTCTGTAGATGACTATCCGGGGTTGCGTCAGCCCACTTCACCCCTCTTACTATCCAGCCTTGTCTCGGCTTCCTGTATATGGCAGTTTATGCACAAGAGCCTCTGTAGGTCCCCGCGACCGCGGAGTTGAGTGCGACTGACGAAACCCCGGATAGGAGTCTGGTATACGAGTTGACTGTTGACGTTCCGTGCCCTGTGTCATCATCATAATGTATACAGGGTACCACCTGCATACAAGAAGATACCAACATCCCCAATGATCAGAAGTCTCAGCGTTGAGGTTTGCGTCCGCAGCACAAAGTTTGAACTTTGCATTCGACTGGTCATAGACGGCGCCGGAACGCCGCAACAAGCCCTGCGAGATACTGAAAGCTGCATGGCTACTCCTTCCCCTATGTGAGAGCTCTTCGTGTTCAACGTGTTGGACTTTGCAGATGCTATCTTCCCCTAGTATCAGCGGTCGTAGCAACAGAGCATCCGCGGAAGGATCGCTTATGCCGGCCGTGCATCGAGTCATCGACCCTGTATCAAAATTGCAACAAGCCATGTCAATGCTCGTCTGGAATGGTACTTACGCGAGCATCTGTCAGCAAGCAACAACTAGTAATCTTAACCAGCAACAAATGGTAATCTTAGCCGGCAACACCTAGTAATCTCGGCCGGCAACAACTTGAGAATGATCTGAGATTATGCGCCAAGGCTACAGAGGCTCTTGGGCATAGACTGCCATATACAGGAGCTTGCGACGAGAGTTATAGCAGGTGTCTAGAGCGAGTGCGAAATAACGATCAGAATTCTGCCTTAGGTTGTGTAGGAGGCTAGGCGAGGGTTCAATTGTTAAAGGGCGCTCTCTTACAAAATCTAGCTCGGCCTCTAATTGGTGGAAATCAAAAAGAAACGTTACGTGCCGAGCTACTAATCCTACTATTAGTAGTTCTAGAAATCAAAAACACAAATTACGTGCCGAATGCGATAATATCATAATACAACGACGACAGCAAATACGGCGGCGGCACAATGTATAGCAGCGACAGAATGCACGGCGGCGACAGAATAATAATGCACGGCGACACAATGGTAATACTTCAGAGCCACGCGACAATTCGCACTCTTCGCTAGACTATATAGGCAAGTTCCACTGGCTCTGAGAATATCCTTGTAATGCATACCTACTGTCCCCAAGGTTCTAGAACTATCGCAAGCTATAGACGGACTTTTGTTGTCCCCTTTCACCTAATCGAGGTAGAGCTTCTGCGATCTGTCAGCTTCTACCATCTAGCTTCTGCGATCTGGGCACAACAAGACACGGTAACCCCCACTATTGATATACAGTATCAACTAGCATAAGCTCGGCAGTTAGTTCAAAAAAAAGATCATCGCTAGATATTGTCATATTGATCGATCTTGATCGATCAAGGCTAGGTTACAGAGACAACGTGGAAATCACGACAGTGTCTGGACGTATCGGAAGGCTACCAATTTCTCCCTATTCTGGGCTGGCAAGGGCCTAGGCCAATTGACACCTCGGCTTGACTGTTACGCTGTTATATTCTAGCCCTTCGATTCGTGTATACGCTGTATGCTGCGCTTGCCGGGTGGTGAGCCGAACTTCCGGCCTGGTGAGTTCACCAGCATCCTTCACTGCAACTAACTAGGCTGCGACGTTCGACAATACGACGCGGACTTCGCGGACATTCACTTCCAGCCTGGAAAGCTGCAGGGGGGCCACACCGGCACATCTCGAAGCTTCGGAACCTAGCTAACACGGCTGGTCTACCAGTTGTTCACCCCGTACATTACATCATCCTCGAGTGGTAGCAATGCATTGGTGTTCGAGTCGACATTCGTCCTACGCCTACAGGTCTCGAAATGTATACTTCACCATTCGAATCGACCGTCAATTGCTCTTCGAAACAGAATAGTAATGACGGAAAACGAGTTAAGTAGCTATAGACAGACCATCGAGTTGAATTATTATACATATAAACTCAGGAGACAAAAAAACAGGGCGTGATATCTTAGAACTCGTCTCGCAAACCAGCCTTCCTCTTTTAGGCAGTGCAAGATATTTGAAACCCTTGATATAGTGAAGTTGAGCATGCTAACTCGTGGAGCTGTATACATACATATATATAGCTCTCTCTATCTCTCTCTTCCTCTCTTCCTTTCGTTCTATAACAACAATATATCATCCTTTACGATTGCAAAGCCCAAGCACAACACAAGCAAAAACACAAGATGCAGAACTTCTCGATCACCCTCCTCCTCACTCTCCTAGTAGCCTCCTTTACTAGCAATATCTTCGGTCTTGCTGCTTGCGGAGAGGCCGCTCCAAACTGCTGCGGTAGTGGGTAAGTAGTATACCTCAGGAAGACGCACTGTAGTCGAGATCGTTCGTAAATTTACTAATGAGCCATCAGTTCATGCTCGTGCCATGCTTATAAGTGTTCTCAGCTAAGCCTTCCGTCCTGCAGCGGCTGCTAGGTATGAATTTTTGATCCGCAGCGTCTAGGCAGTGCTGACCAACTCTAGACTCGGCATCGTTCTATGAACAAATTTTTGTCGTACTATGGCAGGAACACACGGATTGGAGTTTAGGAGGCTCGTGGCCAACTGAATGAGTCCTTACAGCTAACGGACGCTTCCGTTTGCCGAGTGGTTATTCTCGGTATTGTGCTTACCTGGGAGGATGCTAAGGAAATGGGGAGCAGGAAGATTGATGATGTGAATCTCTTTTCTGTATTTAGGAACGACGAGATGCACTTGTTGCATCGAGGCGCTCAACTGTGATTGAAATTAAACCAACCCTTCGTTCTCCTGAGACCGCATGACTCCATTCATTCATTCATTCATTCGATCATACCTCGATGCAGCTCCCTTGCGTGCGGGAGACGCTTTGCTCTCATCTACCTCCTTGCAAGGAGGAAAGCTGTAGCAAATTCCCTGGTCAAAACTCTTTACACGAAGCACTTTCGCCAGTGATGATGTGAGACGATACCATGAGAGCCGTCTTTACTTCCGGCCGAAGACAACCCTCACCTGTGGTCGACGGCATTTGCCGCCCTCCTGCCTCGCACCTGGCTGTCGTCGCAGTGTTCGAGATTGCTGTTCGACGCTCTGCCTCGCTGTCGTCGTAGTTTACTGCTTCAATCACCTCCTCGGTGCTTAACATTGTCCTCAGGTCGCTCGTTGATGCCTTGTGGATCATCTTGTCACAATCTCGTTCGTCCCAGCAGAACCAAACAATGTACTTCACGTTCTGCTGTCTCTGGCAACACTGACAAAGTGGGCTCGGACGGTCGAGGGGCCTCTCTTCTCGCCAATTCGTCGTTGAGGCTAATATGTTCCGTCAAAGCTCATCGTAACGGACAGACGTCACCCTCAGAAGATCCTGCTCGAGCTCTGTCTCCACTCAGACCTCCAGCGGAAGGCATAAGAGGCTCCGTTGGAGCCGTTCTTGCAAAACAGGCACCTACGGAGCGTCTGAAAGGAGTCGAGGGAGATCAGAAGAGTCCAGATAACAACACAGTCAAGCCGGACACGCGCGACATCGACCAGCCTACGTCGGTGACTTGCGCAAGGCACAGGAAGAGCAGAAGGAGATGGATGTAACATTACACCGTTCGACGCTCTCCTCTCCTCATCGTCCAATCGATCCTGTCAGCTACCTCCTTCTCGAGCTCTTCTTGTAGACTTCCTTTCACCCTCCACCTTCCACTGTAACTTCCATCTCCATTTGACGTTTGACGTCAACTTTAGCGTCGATCGGCACTTTCGGGATCTTCTGCATATACCTAGTCTAGTGTGTAGAAGGAGTGGGCGCAAGGAGTTTAGTGTCGATGGCGTGGATGTCCGATATTGAACCGAATGGTTGGACGGAAAGAGCTGAGCCTACCTATCTGCCACGCTAAGAAGCACGCTGAGAATGGTTGGAAAGAGCCCATCTACCACAGAAAAAAGCTCCTTGCGCTCAAAACAGCAAGGGACTAGCTGGAATAGAGATGGCCTGGCAGCTTACACACACACGTTTTTCAACCAGGCTCGAGCCTTCGATGGATCGAGATGTGGCAGGAATACAACTCGTAGGCCTTGTGACTTACCCTTCGATGGAGGATCAAGATTTGGCAAAAATACATGGCGTACACCTTACGACTTTCCCTCAGAAGTCCTGTCGATCCATCCAGACACAGACAGCTTCCATCCACCTTCGATATCTCATCTTGAATCCTTCACATTCACAGTAGGTAGCATATATCATTCACATCGCCAAACTACACATCGCTAAAGCACACATCCCCATCGCAAAACTCACTCCCTCAAACCCCCACCCACCCATCACTCCCCCTCCCCAAAAGGCCCAAAACCCCCACCCCACCCCTCTCAACAACAAACTCCTCCAACGGACTAGGGATCGCCCTTTCATCCGCAAAACTTTTAAAACTCTCCCAATTCACACAACGTCTTTGATGCCGCGTAAATCCATGCAAACCAGTCGGAGCTTCGGCGTCCCAGACCACCGTATTCAACGTAAGGTCTGGTTTACACATGAGACCTTGGCGGAGGACTGAGAGGCAGTGTTCTGGAATAGAAGAGCGAAGGTTAGGATTAAGATGAGGGTGTATGAGGGTATGATATGAGGAGGGTGGTTGGATGTGTGGAGGCTTACTTACCCCAATGTGGAAGCGTCAAACGACCAGAGTTCAAGAGGTCGGGGTAATGGGATTGATGGTGCATTTGGTATATACGTTTCTAGACGAATGACCAACTATCATTAGCCTTTAACTTCTATGGAAGGGTGATTGTGTTGATGAGGTATTTACCAAACAATGCAGTTGATGGAAAACTTCAAAATATCCCACATAACCCTCGGAATTTTTTAATTTGACGGAGGTTTTGTTCATGGTTTGCATTTCGCGTTTGGAGATTTCGACCATGCTTGGTGCGAGGAGGTTAGACCATGCTTCATCGACTTCCCGTCGAGGTAAACCCAGGAACGGACTGTCTTTTGGTTCGAGATCGAGGGTTCGGAGTTCGTGTTTGATGATGGAGTGGGCAGGAGCTGTGAGGTCACACGGATGTCAGTTGAAGTCGAGGAATTCCGATATGATATGTTCTAGTTCTACTCACAGTATGGGTCTTCGACTTCATCTCCGGCCAAGGGTACATGTACTTTGCTTGTTGAGCTTGGAACTTCGCTATAGGTATTGAGAACGAAGAGTCCGACATTGGCAGCGATGAATGCCGCGTGGATAACGAAGAGGATGTAGTGGAATGTGCTCGAGTTGGTCCATGTTCGTCGTTTCGGAGGGTTTTGCGGAACGTATTGCTCGTCGACGGGTTCAAGAAAAGGTTTCTCTTCATCGTGCTTGGTAGTCGCCATGATTGTTGATGAGGAGTAGCAGTAATTGATCGATTGATGATTGACTCGTGCAATACTCTGGTCTGGACAACAACGTGGGTGGTACAAGATCATATGCAATGCACTCGTGGCTCTTAGGATACTTGCTCCTCCATGAGTTTCCAACTATACCTTGGCCATCCTCTTGTGACGCCAACGGATCTGCTCCAACAATACATGCAGGGCACACCATTTGGCAAACCGTATAATACCTAAAGCGCTAGGATACGCTACGCCGGCAAGTTCCTGCCGCAGCGGACTCGGTGAGATATAGAAGTCCGCGCCGTAGTATACGTGACTATAGAAAACGTGATCTCGTCGTCGCTACGCGTCGTAGTTGCTAGGTCGACCGTAGTAGCAGTAAGAGTAGTAGTGCGATTTCCGCTAGTATACTAAAGGTCGATAGTAAGAGGTCGTACGGTCGCAATTTAATAGATTTCGCACTGTTTTAAAAGACTTTAACGACCCCGCATTCTCTACTAATAGATACTAGGTATATTACTAGAAATATAGCTAAAGTTTGTTAGCAAAACAGCGGTATAGCTAAATCTAAGGTATTATTTATGTTGTAGTAGAAATATATATAGAAGTATTACTTATAGACTATAGACTTAATAGATCTGTATAGTAGGCGCGCCTATTAATACCCTAGTAGTATATAATACTATAGTTGTCGTAGAACAAGCCTATAGGCAGAGGTGCGAGCTAGTACTACTACTGCTACTATTAGTTAGAGGGCAGCGCAATACTATATAGAATACTAGGCGCGATTTAAGTCGCGTTTCTATACAAATTTATATAGACATTCGCGTTAACTAGCGCTAGCGGCGTTCGCTAAGGTATTGTCGCGTTCTCTATCGCAATCTTAGGCTCCTACCTCGCGTTCTTACTCTTCCTCTTACTACTACTACTACCCTACGCCCTCCGCTTATTCTTACTCTTGCCGACTATCGCGTCTACGGCGGTCGCGTTAATAGTAATATTTTAGTTAATAATCGGACGGCAGAAGGACAATAGTATTTCTAGAGGTATAGGAAGTTGTAATAGTATAGGATTCGCGCGCGCGGTAAGGTTAATCTTAGCGCCGGTCGTAGTATTATTATAGTCGTCTACTAACAGCGATAAGGCGCGTTATCTTAACTCGCCGCTAATATTGTAGACAAGACTAATAAAGTTGTTAATAACGCGGTCGCGACGAGGACTATCGAGCGGCTTACCTTTAGTAGTTAGTCGCTCTTTAATCTTATATAGCAGTTGTCGCATATTATTATAAAGCTTACAGAATTGAAGCTAGTAAGTAGGTACGGTCGTATAGTCGCAATTTGAGGGCGCGGTTAGCGTACGAAGGTTATTATAACAGTTAAGTCTACCGTCGTTAAATATAGCTATCTAGCGGTCGTAATTACATGTCTTAATTAGCCTGTATTCTATTGCTTTATAAGCGGACTAAATATAGCGATAAAGGACACTATTTTAACGGAAGAATTTGTAGTCGCAGGTTAGGTCGTCGGATATAGGCTTCTACTTATAATATACCTCCGGATCTTCGGCGTAGTTAATCTTAGCGCTAATTACCTACTAAAGCTTCTACGGAAGTCGTAGAAAGAAGTAGGCAATCTCGTTACTATCGGTTGTCCGTAGATAGACCTTCGTACGCGCTACGAAGGCATCGTTATCGGCTCGAAGGTCGTATTTAGCTAACTTCTTAATCACTCGCATTGCCGTCCCTTTAAGTATATAATCGCGCTTTATAATAGCCTTAAACTCGCCGTATTTAAGCACTAAATGCTAGCCTTCGAGCTAGTTAGTATTTAATATCTGTTCGACGACGGTAGGCGCGCTAGAGACAGCGCAACGATAGTGCTTACAAATTAGCGCTATATTGTCTTCAAGCTCTTTCTATAAATAGCGGAGGTCTAACTAATAGTCGTCGTCGTCGCTCTCTAGTACGAGGGTGCTATCTTTACGCGTAGCGCGTAGAAGACTCGCCCTTACTAAATTAAGTAACTCGAGAGCGCCTTTACGGCTTCTTCTCGAGAAGGCGAAGGCATATAGGTACCGCTTCGTATCTGTATATTTCTCGCTCTTAAATCGCTTATCTAACGTCCGTTTAATATATATATAGTAAAGAAGGTACTTTATAGTAGGAAACGCGATTGTAATAGTACGCTGCTCTGCCGCCGAGTCGTCTATAAGGAAGAAGATTACTATCTAACTATAGTCGTTTAGATTAGTAGCATCGACCGTCTAGGCTTGTATTTGCTTTAGCGCCGCGGCGACAATATTACCGTCGTTAGTCTTCGTAAGGAAGAACGCGACCTATCGTAGAGAGCCGTATTTGTCGCGTACTATAAGGGTATAGAGCTACTAGCCTAGATAGTTAGAATTATGCGTCGCGTCTATCTGCACTAAAACACGACTACGTAAAATTCCTAAGCTATATTTTAATACAAATACGAGTATAGTAGTATTAGCTAGTAACTGGCCCTATATACCTAGGCTGAGTTTTAAGCCTATATAAGAGGCCTCCTTCTGCATTGTAGATAGAGCACTAACCTCGTATAGCACATTGTTTATATTACACTTCCATAATGCCTATATTGTAGGGCTCTAGTTATTAGCCTAAGCAACCGTCTTGTTATCCTATTATACTAAACATAGCTGCCTATATTGCTATAGGTTATATTACCCTCGGTAGCCTATACTATTACTATAGGTAGTAGTAGTGGTTTTGGTTTCCGTCCTTTATTAGAGCCGAAGGTAGGGCCATCTCTTTATATCTAATAGGTTCGGGTATGTTAAAGGTAGTCTCTAGGCACGAATAGCTATAACTAAAGCGAGGGCACGATAAGAGCCTACGATACGGACGATACCGAAGTATCTTAAGGGGCTATTACGACAAGCAGAGAAACCTCTTAACGAGGGCATTACTTTGACCCCGAAAAGCTACAAACCCTTAGGACTGTTACAGCTTAGGGCCTAGTCTATAGCTATAGCTAGCTTCTAAGGACTCGGCTCCGGGTCGAAGACCTATTTAGCACCGCTTGCTCGAGATAAGCCCCGCCTAAGGAGGAGATAGACTAATTACCTATCGGCCTTGCTTGGTTTGCTAAGACTATTAATTAATAGCAAATACGGATTGTAGGTCGGATAGCCGGGGAGTCCCCTATTAATCGGGTAGGGCGTTCCTAGATTCGCAGCCTCGCTTAGACAGTACTTAGCCTTCTACTAGAAAAAGAAGGCTACCGCCCCCCCCGCCTAGCTAAAGGAGATACGAGCTAGTTTCTAGGATCTAGGTATAAATAGAGATTGCAGTCTCTCCCTCCGAGCGGCTTTTGTCTAAAATCTACTAAACTAAGCTCCTAGAGGTAGTTAAGCGACCCCTAGGAGGCTAAATCCTAATGCTACCCTAGGGGTAATACTAGGAGAAACAGCCTAATATACTACTCTCTCGCATAGCAATATCACAATAAACTAAACAGACTAAAGTTACTAAAAACATATTTATATAGCATTCTATTTCAACTTTATATAGCATTCTATTTCAACTTTATATAGTATTCTATTTCAACTATTTTATAACAATCGAATAAGCTCTAGCTCTAGCGAAAACGAACATCGAGAATTAGCGGAATCCTCTAAATCCGAAAACGCCCCTAATCCTATTAACGAAGAAATTAGGCGGCGACTAGTTAATATAAGTAAGCCTCCTACGCCCTCTACGCTAGAGGCGCTCTATACTGTCCTTATAAAAATAATAGAGAAGCAAACTAAGCTTCTCCGTTAAAACAAGCGTCGCCCGCTAGAGCTAGGGAGTAGGGCAAATCCCCTATTCGAAGGGTAGAACGCTATAGCATATGTTAAGCGCTTTAAGGAAGGCTTAGTTAATTACGAGCTTAATAGAGAATCCGACTAGTACAAGATTCGGTCCTTTACGAGGACTACCTCCTCTAAGCTTTACCGAACCCTTAAAACCCTAGTTAGCTACCTAGAAAAGGACGACAAGTCTAATACTAACTAGGAGACCTTTAAGATAGCCTTTATAAGGGAGTATCGGGAGCGCGATAGCCGTCGTATTAAAGGCAGTCGTACGTAGCTCGAGTCCCTCTGCTTAGTAAGGCGCACTAAGGATAACGACCTAAAGGGGTATATCCGCGAGTTTGTCGAGTTAGCGGATAGCATCGAACAGAGTAACCTCGAAAACTCTTAGAGAACAAGGCTGCTCCTCTAAGGGTTGCTATAGCCTATAGCTTAGCGTATCTTCCGTCGCTATAAGCTTAGCGAGGCCGATCCTAAGAGCTTTAGGAAGTACAAAGAGGTCCTAGTGTATGTTAAGGCCGATATTAATAGCATAGCCGATACGAGGAAGTTCATCTACGGCGAAGACCGGAATAACCTAGCGTAGGTTAGGAAAGAAGCCTTAGTAAGCAAGGGACCTAAGTTCCTTCCTAAATCGTAAAGTAGTCCTAAGACCGTAACTCCTACTGTTACTAAGCACTCTTAAGATGTCGCGGACTTGGCTAAATCCCTAGCCTAGCTAAACCTGAATACGAAAGCATTATAGCGAGTTAGGGAGGTTATTAATGCTACTATACTAGGCGATATACTACTAGTCTACTAGGTTTCAGATCCTAACTACCCTAAAGCACCTTTAGTAGATGTCTACGCTATGCGGAAGATCTATTCTAACTTAGATAGCAAGTGCTAGATATATAGCGGGTTTAAGTATGTCTAATCGTCCTACCCTATCTAGAAAGAGCTTCTTAAAAGGAAGCTTATTATGCAAGTGAATAGCCGATTCTACTATATAGACACCGGCGACAAGATTGATTTCGAATAGGATCGGAGAGCCCCGAAGCTGCCTTAGCTAAAGACCCTTCTAGAAAAGAAGTATAGCGGCAAGATCGAGTTTAAGGACACTAGGAATAGTACCCTCGCCGCTATTACTAAACGAGAAACTTAGAAGGTTAGGGTAAAACAGGTTAAGGAGCGAAGCAGTAACGGTACTACTAAGCCTATTAAAGTCAACTTTGTTTCTTAGGATCCGGACGCAGTTACTAATGTTTACGCGGTTACTAAGAATAGTGTAGATGTCTACGCTGCTATACGGTCTTAGACCTAGTCCTAAAACAAGGGCAAGAGCCCTTAGAACCCTACTCGCCCTAGTACGGTAGCCCCTACTAGGGTACTAAAGAATAAGGCGGCCGACAAGGCTAAGCAATAGCGAGAGTTAACCGCTAAAACTAAGACTCTCTAGATAGCTACGGACCGCGCTACCCGATCTAGCACCGTACCTAGCACCCTACCTATAGAAAGCCTAGTCGTCCTAGAGACTCTAGAGGTCGATATAGAGGATATTACTACCGACATTAGTAGTACCCTAGGCCTAGCTAACCTACCTGCCTACAAACGGAAGTTATCCGACCTAAAGAGCTTTCGCTTTAATAGGTACATAAAAAAGTATAGTACTAGCCTAGCTAACTCCTTAGACACAAAGGCAAACGCTCTCTTCTAGGCTTTATAGTTCCTAGACCTTAAATCTAATGTATCTATAGGAGAGCTACTAGTATACGGTTTGCCTACTAACCTATTCTAGAGCCGAATCCCTAACGATGCTATCTTTATAAAAGACCTCGCTACCCTCCGAAGGAAACAGGGACGAGAAGACTATATCGACGTCTCTTCCCTATAGTTCCTTCCTAAATTTTCAGATACCTAAGAGTTAGTAGAAGGCGAATCGGTAACCTACGAGAACTAAGAGACTATCGATAATGCTAACGAAGAGGGAGTTAAGGAGATAGGCCGAGGGGATAGTAATAATCCCGACCCTACTCTAGTTTTAGTCTCTATTAAGGCTGTCCGGTTTACTAGCTAACAAATCGGTCGAGTAGGACCTCCTCGACCTAAGGAACTTTATTCTATCCCTAATAATATAGACCTTTCCGCAGTTACCCGTTCCTTCGCCGTCGTTCCCGCTATCTATATTCAAGTTACTATCGGGAGCTATAGTTAATAGATACTAGCAATGCTTAATAATAGTTCGGAGTCACTTATTATAAGTAAGCGTTAGGCTAAACAACTTAGGCTACTAATAAACAGAGATATTTCCCTAGGTATATAGGGAGTGAATAGAGAGGTTGCGCTAGTAGGTGCTTGCTATAATATTATAGTAGACGCCTTCGGCATATGCTTTTCCTTTACCTTCTAGATCGCCGCCGACCTAAACACGCTAATTATTCTAGGTCGGCTATAGTCTCGCATAACTCGTAGTATCTAGCGCAACTGCGACGATAGTTCCTAGGAGGGAACTATTACTAACTAGAAGGGCAACCGAGTCGTATTTACTAGTTATATCGGCAACACTAGCTACAAGTCCTACGAGGATATCCTTGCTACTTCTAGACGGTCTTCGGGAAACGCTATAGCGCGGTTATAAGACCGGCAATCTGCGCTATAAGTTAGTATAGCTTAAATAGGTTATTTCTAGAAGTGCGCCGCTCCGTACATTAAGGCAAGTTTCTAGGTTCTATACTAAGAAGACGAGTGCTCGAAGCGATAGCGAGTATAATATAACGACTACCTATACCTACTATACGAGTTAAGGTAATAATACTATCTTATACGTCGTCGCTAGAGGCATTACTACCGGACGCGGGTCTACCCGAACTAACTAATTAGAGCGCGAGTCTAATGCTACCCTAGGGGTATTATTACGAATCTAACGTTTTCGCCGGCGTTATAAATTAGGACTACTAGTTGCATACCTATCGACTTAAGGAAACTTCTAAAGAGGTTTACGCGCTGTTTTGTTACGCTAATCTCTAGGCCTAGCGACAAAGGGAGAGAGCTCGGGTTCGACAATCGATTAGTATACATACCCTATATAAGAGGGTAGCTAACAAGATTAAGCCCGTAAAGGGCAGCGTATATATTACCGATAGGTCTAATCCTAGCGGGAATCCTAACTAGCGATAAAAGTGCCTTAATTAGGAGGCGACACTACTACCTAGGGATAGTCCGTACGATTAGAAGTATATTACTAAAAAGTTTTCTACTATCCCTAGGGGGTTAAGGCTAATAGAGGAGAGGCTTGCGAAAATCAAACCTAGTATCGAGCTTTCGGATCGTAAACTAGATTTACTATACGAGCTTCTATACAATCGCGAGGCCGTATTAGCATATAACTTTACTTACCTAGGTAGAATAAATCCGGAGGTTGCGCCTCCGTAGAAGATCCGAACGATCGAGTATAAGCCTTAGGCCTACCTAGGTTTTAAGCTAAACCTAAGCCTACGAGGTATAGTTAAGGATATAATACGACAGCGTGTAAAGGCTAGCACCTTAGAACCTTCCTATGCCTCGTATCGCAATCTATACTTCCTAGTTTAGAAGAAGACAGCTCCTAGGGAACTAAAGAAGTACCGCCTAATTAACGCTATATAAAAGTTTAATACGGTTACGATTAGAGATACTAACCTTCCTCCGGAGACTAATAGGTTCTCGGAAGCCTTTGCTAACTGTGTTGTAGCCTTACTAGTTAACGTTTTCTCGGGCTACGACCAAATTCCTCTCTACCCTAACAGCCGGGACCTTACTAGTTTCGAGACACCTCTTAGGCTATATAGACAAACTACCCTTCCCTAAGGGGCAACCAACTCCGTAGCCTAGTTCGTTCGCATTATAAACTAAGTCCTCGCGGCCTATATCTCCTATATAGCGATGCCTTTCCTCGACGATATCGGTATTAAGGGCCCTAAAACCAGGTACGATAATAAAGAAGTAGAGCCTAGCATCCGTAGGTTCTTTCTCGAACACATTTAGAACCTCGATAGTGTCCTCTACGACCTAGAGCGAGCTAACCTAACGGTATATAGGGAGAAGCTTTAGCTCCTATACAAACGAATAAACATTATCGGGTTTGTAACTAATAAGAACAGCCGCTATCCTAATAATGCACGGGTCCTAAAGATAGTGTCCTAGCCGGATCCTACCTATTAGAAGGATGTCCGAACCTAGCTTAGAGTAGTCTCCTACTTCCGTATCTAGGTCGAGAACTTTATATTAGTATACAAGCCCTTATACGCCTTACTTAAGAAGGATGCTAAATTCGAATAGACCTCTGTTTACTAAGCGGCTAAGGACACGGTAACTAAGGCGCTCGTTAGCGTACCTATACTAACATCTATTGACTACTTAGAGGGTGCGGGTTTGATAATTGTTGCTATCGACTCGAGCGGGGAAGGCTATAGCGAGATACTAATATAGTGTAACCGTAAGGAGCTATCCTTGCGTTATCCTATTAGGTACGACTCCGGACTATAGAAACCGATCGAGGCCCGATACGATACTAGTAAGCGAGAATGCCTTAGAGTCTATAAGGCTCTTAAGAAGTTCCGACTATAGCTCTTTAGTATATTCTTTCGTCTAGAAATCGATGCTTAGACGCTAGTCTATTAGCTTAACCGTATAGCCTCCGACCTACTAAACTCTACGATAGCTCGGTAGGTTGCCTAGATCTATTTGTTTAACTTCGACGTCTTCTACGTTCCTAGTAAGAAGCATACTAGACCGGATAGCCTTTCTAGAAGGCCCGCTATAGAAGAGGATATCGCCGAGATAATAGAAGAAGAGGATGTCGATACGGTAATTAACCGTACCTTCTTCGCTACCTTCTATATTAATGCTATACTAGCGATTACTAGGCCTACTGCTAACGACTAACCTAGCGACTAATCTAGTAACTAGCCCGACGAGAGCCCTACTACTAACGGTAACGACTAGACTAAAGCTAAGGCGGATAAACTAGAGAGGGATGATATCCTTAATAGGGTCTACTCCGACGACTCCTATTATATCGCCTACTTCCTAACCTATACGAAGAAAGCGCCTGCTCTATTAAAGAGTTAATACCGTCGGGTTATTCGCTATTCTCGACGATTCCTAGTTAAAGATCGAATCCTTTAGCGACAAACGATAGTTAATATACCTCTCTAGCGTATTATTAACGACCTAGCAGCCCGATAAGAGATCCTTCGTTCCGTTTACGATAAGCTCGGCTACCGGGCGGCGGAGGGTACCTTCGATGTCCTTCGTCGGTGCTACTAGTAGGACGGCGTATAGGCTAATGTCTCCCGTTACTATAAGAGCTGTCCTAAGTGCAATTTTAGGAATAGCTACCGACGTCTAGGAGAGCTACGTATTCCTATAGCCTAATTAGTCGGGGAGCGATAGTACGGCGATAGTGTCTATCTTAGCCGCAATAATAGCTTATATATTATTCGAGAGGGTCTTTCTCGATAGCCGGAGGCCTATTATTTCTATAAGGGCTGCGGCGCTATTAATGCTCGTAATATAGCTACCTTCCTATTTAAAGATCTGTTTTGCCGCTAGGGAACACCTTACGAGATTATCTTAGACAACGCTACGAACAATATAGCTAAAGAAGTTTAAGCGCTACTTATTTCGTATAGGGCGAAAAACGTTCGTATCTCCCTATACTATCCCTAGTCGAATGCTATTGTTAAGCGTAGCTATCGGTCTTTAATCGATGCCCTATCTAAGATAACTAATAGAGGGGACAGGTCCGTTCCTATTTCTACCCGCGTTCTAGCCCTTCTCTAGGCGGATCGAACTACTATTATCGACACGACTAGACTTACGCTAGTAGAGCTTATAATTAAGAGGGACGCCGTTCTTCCTATTAAGTTGTCCTATCGCACGTATAGCGTTTACGATTAGGGGTCTGTTCGTACTAGGGCAGATCTCCTTGCCCTACGCGCTAAGGCTCTTAAGGATATAACGACTACTTCTTAGGAGGGACTTGCTCGATAACGTCGCCTTCGTAAGGAGGCTAAGTAGTATTTCGACGACTATAATACTATTAACTAGGAGCCTCTAAAGGTTAGCGATATAGTCCTCCTATACCGGTCGGAGCTAGAATATAGTTACTCCTATAAGCTAGCCTTTAAATAGAAAGGGCCTTATAGAGTATAGGAGGTCCTTTACGATAGTTCTACGTACCGACTTTAGGAACTTAATAGTGCTACCTTAAAGCACTCGCACCCCCGGGCTAACCTAAAGAAGGTCGTCGAGTTAAGAGAGCCTACCTATCCTCCCTCGACCGAGGAGGAAGTTAATACCTCTATAGACCCTCTACCGACCTTAGATACCTATCGAGAGGAGGATCCTACCGCGATTATAGATCCTATTCTGCCCGACAACTATACGTATCTCTAGATACATCTTAGTAAGCTATTAGGAATAACTTATAAACAAAGGGAGGGTTATATACGTATTAATTACGCGTAGAGTATTTCCGATATTAATTCCGATAGTAAACTAGACTTCTAGCTATCTAACTCTAACTCCGAGGAGGAGCTCGACTAGTCTAGCGACGAAGACCGCCTAGAATTATAGCTAGATCCCGAGACTAAATGATTGCTTATCTTTCCCTACCTCTACTACGTTGTTTTCCTTGCCTTCTCCGCGCTATTAATATAGTACCGCCCTATAGCTTTAGTCCTTACTACTTGTTCCTACGGATATTAATGCTTATAGTTATTGCCCTCTTTTGCTTTTGCTTTGTCTATTGTATTGCTCTTTTACCTTCGATTAATATTGCTATAACTTTATTCCTTTGCTTTTGTTTTTCCTTAGATAGAACTATACGAGGCGTGTTTTCCTAATAATACCCCGGGGGTAGTATTAGGAAGATAGCCGAACCTAACCCCTCTACCCTTCTAGGACTACTTCCCTCTAGATTCCTAGACTCTAGCAACCTTCCTTAAGTAATAACGACAATAAGATACTCTACTAGAGGATGTTCCTGCCCTAATTAGTACTAGCTACGTAGGATACTAAGAAAGGGAGGATCCCTCTCCCTTCCTAGCCCTTAGATAGATACAGCAACCTAGGCCTATAGCCTCTAAGAATAGGGACCTTAGGCTATTAAGCTTAGTGTTTAGAAGAAGGAAGAAGGTAAACGTATAGACTACCTTTACGTGCTTGCTAATATAAAAGGTAATGCTGCATCTATAACGGTAGTGCTATAGGCTAACGCATCGGCGAATTAGCTACGCTAGGCCTAGGCGGCTTGCTCCTCGTCGCCGAGCATCTCTAGAGAAAAGCTAATACTACCCCGGGGGTGTTATTAGTCCCGCTAGCTTTACTACTATAGATTTCTACTAAGCACTCGAACTAACTAGTTATATTTCGAGTGCGCGAGAGTCTACGATAGCTAAAGGTTAATAAAGGCGCGCAGTCGCTACTAGCAATTAGCTAGATCGATTGTCAAACTTTAGCCTGCCCTAATAACAAAGAGGTCTCGTATATAGCTTTACTTTTATATACAGCCGTTATCCGTTTGCTTTACCGGCGCGGAATATATAGACTACGTTACCTTCGTACTATATTTAAAGCGAGCTTCCTAAGCTCCTTCTTCTACTCGATTACTAACTAACTCGCTACTACCTAACTACCCCCCCTTCTATCCGAACCCTTTAATTATTATTATTAAGCAACGAATACACTTATAAACTTGTTTACAACCTACTTCCGCTTCGGTCGACTATATCTTCCGGCGCCCCGAATCCGCTAGGCGCTAGTAGTAGCAACGACCTACCTGCCCCTATTAACCTAAGCCTAGCCGTCCTAGTTCCGATCGAAGCCCTATCCGATAGCGCCTTAGCTGCTGCAACTAGCCTTAAGCACTGTTTCTAGATCGTTACCGCCCTTAAAGACCCTTAAGAGAAGATCTAGAACGCTCGTACCCTACTACGCGTTATTAATAGGAATATTAAGAAGGCTGCTGTCTTAGTTATATACGGTATAAATAACTTGCGTTAGTCTATCGGTAAGCGTATCTTCAAGCGCGAGGTTCTTAACGATATAGATATTAAACAAGCCTTTCCTATCGTCTATAGCCTCGAGACTGCCGGCACCTAGATTCGTTTACGCTTTAAGACCCTCGACTAGGCCTTCGAATATTAGGGAGGACTAAGCAGTCTTCCTAAGAGCCTTATTAACTTCGCCTATAGTAGACAAGAGCGTGCTAAGCAGGTTTCTTCGTTCGTTAATAAGTATAAGGTCCGTCGTTAAGGCGCCGAGCATCTTTCCTATACTATAATCTATTGTATATCTACCGCTAGCAAGAAGGTAGGCAAGTAGTTACTTAACCTGTCCTTTGCGCTTAACGACTTTACAATAGCCTACTAGAAGAAGCACTACGATGCGATTATCTAGGTCGATCTTAACGTATAGATAACTAAGGATCTACTAAAGGAGAAGGGCTATCGCATTAATAGTATAGGCTTTATTGTTAAAGGTTAAGAGGCGCCTATCGTTAATGTTCTTAAACGTAAGGCTCTTCGCCTAGAAACGGAGGCCGACACGGCTACTAGTCTCGCGCTCGCTACGGAGATATAGGCTAAGGATCGTCGCTCGACCCGTAACTATAAGGTCCCTTAAGAAGTTTAAGACGAGCGCGCTAAGGCCGAAGCAGCGCGTAAGAAGGCATTGTATACTCGCTAGGCCCTCTATAAGGCTACTAAGAAGTATAGCGCTCCTTCTAGTACCGACTATAGTACTAACTATAGTACTAACTATAGTAACTCGGATGTTAATATACTAGATGCACTACTAGAAGATGTCTCCTCCGAAGGCTCCTTTAGCGAGCGTAGAAATAGAGGCCTCTCGCCGATCCTATTAACTAAGAACATTTATAGTTCTTACAAGGGCGACTCTATCGCGCACCTTATTACCGATATCGATATAGTTCCTAAAGCCGTAATAGGCGAAGCTCCTACCGCCCTCTCTATCTATTAATAGCTCGACGACCTTAGCAAGCTAGGAGAAGAGCTGTTCTCTATATATGCTAACTATGTTAAGAAGGCCGCTAAGGTCTATAGTCTCTATGCTAGTGCTAAGGCGAGTGTCCTCGTCGGTCGCCTATTAAAGATTAGTCGCGAGGTTCCTAATTAAGACGCCTTCGCTGCCCTTAAGGCTAATTAGGCCTATACTAACTAGTTTCCTAGACGCCCTATTGCCGCCCCGATATCTCTAGGACTCTACGCGTTTAACCCTACTAGTACTATTACTCGCGCCCTTACGCTAACGGATCGCTAGAGCAAGTTCGTTACCGGTATTCTTAGCTAAGGCACCTCCTTCGATCGCTTTCGCTAGACTAGTAATACTATCTTCCCTTAAGTCTTTAGTTAGTTATAAGAGCCTCGTAGAGTATATCTTCCTTTCCTTATCGACCTAATATAGGAAGAGTTTAAGATATACCTTTAGTATATGCGTAATATGCCTAAGTCTAAGCAAGAAGGCCGCAATGCCCTTTAAACTTATAGTATAAGCAACCAAATCGTCCGCTAGTACCCTGCCCTATAGCTCTTAGCTGTCGCCCTTCGACCTAATTACGTATACGAGCTTATCTCCGTCCCTAAGCCTGCTAAGTTCTTTAAGGTTAGCGGTACTTACGAAAACTGTCCTTTTAAGGAGTCTGCTCGTCTCGGACAAGATATAGTTAAGCTCGTAGCTAGCGAGGGTGCTAGTTACCTACGTATTAAGGTCTGTCTTATGTCTAAGGATAAGACTAGCTACTCTACTATTATCGAAGGTATATATTAGCCCGAGGTCTTTGCGAACTAGGTTAAGAAGCTTAAGGCTCGTAGCCTAGTCCCGCTAAGCAAGATCGGCAAGCTTACTAATAAGCACCTTACCGGCGACGACCTCGACCGTATATTCGATAGTTAGCCTAATAGTAAGGGGCGCAAAGCGGAGTAGATCCTTAACCCTCTAAAGGAGTGCGAGGTCTCTATTTAGATGCTATATCTACTATATAGTAATCTAAAGACTAAGAGCAACCGTATATTAATTAACCTAGGCTACTCTCGCGTTATTAATAGCACTAAGGTTGAGGGTTACGAGAACTTAACAGTCTCCTAGGTTGCTAAAGCGTACCGCAATCTAACCGCCCTCCCGGCCTCTAACTCCTTCGTACTATTCGCTTTCCCTACGGCGATCTTAGTCAAAGGCCTCGGCTATATCTCCGACGCTCTAGTTAGTAGGATTCCTTAGTTAAGTTACGTTATTTAGAACGAAGTTAAACAGATCCTCTAGCTTAATAACGAGGGACTTAAGGAATATCTATATAATTAGGAGAATGCTACGACGGAAAAGGCTATTAACCTCCTCGTTAATCAAGCTTTCTACGAGGGATAGTACTTCGGTACTAACAGCTTTAACGTATACGGAGGAGATTTCGAGAGCCGACTAGTAGATAAGGTTATTGCTAGTAAGGATTACGGTATATTAAAGTAGCAGTAAGTTAGCGTAGTAGATTAGATGCTTAGGAAGTTGTTTTTATATATTGATAGAATCTAGGAACAATGCTACCCTAGGGGTATTATTACGGAGTCTCTAAAAGATAGCCTTAGCTAAGATGCCTAGGGTTACTGCATAACTGTTTGTTTTGAGCGCGCAATGTAAAGCGTATCTAGTTAGATACAAAGAAAGGGAGGGATATTAGCTAGTAACCGGCCCTATACACCTAGGCTAAGTTTTAAGCCTATATAAGAGGCCTCCTTCTATATTATAGATAGAGCACTAACCTCGTATAGTATATTGTTTATATTACACTTCTATAATGCCTATATTGTAAGGCTCTAGTTATTAGCCTAAGTAACCGTCTTGTTATCCTATTATGCTAAATATGGCTGCCTATATTACTATAGGTTATATTACCCTCGGTAGCCTATACTATTACTATAGGTAGTAGTAGTAGTTTTGGTTTCCGTCCTTTAGTAGTATCCTCGCCGTCGATCTGTCTTTTTACGTACACTTTAGCGCAAAAGAAGCCTTCTATTTAGTAGTATTAGCACGTTGTTTATATAATTAAAACAATAGAATTCTAGGAATTCTAGGAATTCCGGGGTTCGGGGATTCGAGCGGGGTTTGCCGACGGGCTAATCCGTATAAAGCGGAGATCCGTAGTTAGCTAAAACCGTGCCTCGGCTATGCGGAAGCTCCCGATTTCGAACTTCGAGTAGTAAATAATACTAACTTAGTAATGTAAACATACCTTTTTCGAGCTATTTCCGATACTCCGCTATCTATTACTCCTATATTAACGTGCTTCTACTAAGCCTACTATTCTTAAATACTTTGCGGTACTATCGGCCGCAGTTAATAACGTCGTCGCGCAATATTTGCTCGCCGCCGGTAGCTTAGAAGGTCTCGTACGCGACTTTATAGTCCTTGCTACGTATTCGATCCTATACTTAGTACGGCCGCTAGCTAGTATACACCTACTAACTAACCGCGTTCTAAAGAGCGCTATATAGGCGATATATATCTATTTTTTACAGGTAATAGCCCGGATAGTACTCGACTAGGCGCCGATTATTATAGAAGATAGTATAGCTAACTACTACGCGATTGCCGTCCGGTTTATCTTTATTCTCGAGCGCTATATTCTTATTAACGCGTA
Source organism: Pseudocercospora fijiensis CIRAD86 (assembly GCF_000340215.1). Lineage (NCBI taxonomy): Eukaryota > Fungi > Ascomycota > Dothideomycetes > Mycosphaerellales > Mycosphaerellaceae > Pseudocercospora > Pseudocercospora fijiensis. Next base: position 410,968 of record NW_006921533.1, read on the forward strand.
TAGTTAGCGGATACGCTACGGCTTCTTCTATCTTCTTTTCCTTCTTCTTCTTATATCTACTATAGTGCTTCTACCTCTACTAATGCGCTTTAAAGCCAAATCGACACTTATATAATATATACTAGCGACTAAGTTTATCCGCTCGGCGCGCTATATATACCTAGAAGTTGTTAATATATAGCTAAATTATATTAAACTCCGCCGCTATTACGGTAAAGCCCTTCTCGCTATTATTATTGTTAGGGTCGTCTAGAATAGCTAACTACTTCTTACGTAGCGCTCTTAGATTAGTAGGCGCGCGTAGAATAGCATATCTATCTTCGATAACTATTACTTTAATACGCTTTCCGCGGCGACGAGGTATCGGCGCGCTATCGACTTTACTACTACTACTATTACTATCGACCTTACTACTACCGCTATTACTATCGACCTTACTACTACTACTATTACTACCTTCTTTATCGCGTTCTTTAGCGCCTTCTTTACTATAGCCGCTATCGACCTTACTACTACTACCGTTACTATCTTCCTCGTCGCGTTCTTTAGCGCCTTCTTTACTATAGCCGCTATTCTTACTATCTTCTAACGCCTAGTCCTTATTACTAGTATTTAGTAACTAAATATACTCGACCGAAGGAGGCTTTAACGCGTTATAGTTATTAACGAGATAGTCGATAATATCGTCGCGTTCCGCCGGATTTAATAGACTCGAAATAGATAGCCGCTCGGTCGTAGAAGCAACGATTAACGCGACTCTCGTAGTACTAGGTAGTAGCGGCGGCGGCGGCGGCGACAATAAGGTCTTAGAAGCTATAATATAATAGAGATAGTACTATTTTAATAAAAGCGAGTAAATACAAGGCGGCGACAATAATACCTCCTATAAAGCGTATACTACTACGAGCGATAGTAAGGGCAATAATATAGGAAATAATAAATAAACGCGTCTATGCGCCGGACGGCTATGGCAGTAGAAACTACTGCTCTGTGTCTTAGTTAGCGATATTCTATTTCGGGTTGACCTAGGGTAGCTGACTGCTAGCGCTTTAGGTATTATACTGGCAGGCCACCATTTTAGCAGCGACGATCTTCGCTGATCTTAGCAGAAGCCACATGCAAAGCTTAAAGAAGCTTATTATGTACCCACTTTCCCGCGAAGGAAGCAGATCCCCACCACAGCGAATCACAAGTTTCAAAACTGCCCGAACAATGTGTGCCTCGTTTCCGGCTCTCGCGGTGAAAATCTGAGGTCCGATATTGCAGATCCTTTCAGCTGCCTCACCAATTCGTGCCAGCCGCGGGCAACGGAGAACAGCAGCGTGGGATCGACATATATGTTCACCACTCAAGGCATGGAGCGGAAACTCTACAGTATTGCCATGAGGTGGGCTTTGCATGGTTACAGCGCTTGCGTGCTGCCAAGATACACCAGTAGACCGAGTAGGATCGCACATCGCAGCGAAGAGCACTCGAGCTTAGGACTACAATTCCAACATCTTGCCCACGTGGAGTTGCTATTCTCATTCATCCTCCCGCTCCTCTGTGTCTCAATCCAGGCCTTCAAATCTCTCTCAACTCAGCCTTTGATCGGATTGCCAAATCAAGATGGGTTATGTCAATCATGGCAGCGTGACTGCTGTTGGTATTGTGTTCCCAGTCTTGGGCTTGATAGCCCTGGCGACACGATTTTACGCACGAGTCAAGTACATGAACAGCAAGTTTGAGGTCGATGACATTCTCGTCGTGCCAGCAGCTCTGCTCACAATCGCTGGCGGTGTGGCGATGATTCTTGGGGCTCAGATGAGGTTCGTGGGAGGTCACACTCTCGATGAGACTCAGGAGGAATTCCTGCACACGATGGAGGAACGCCAGACGATGTTGGAAAAGGTGAGTCGAAATTCCTGCTGGCGTATGATATGAGTGCTGATCATCTCGACCTTAGTTCGAATATGCTTTCTGGATTGGACATGTCATGGCTATTGGATTCATCAAGCTTACTTTCCTGTTCTTCTTCCGACGCATCTTCAAGGGCCGTGGCTTCCGGACTGTATTCGACTATGTCAACTGGTCCCTCATTGGGCTTGTCACTGTCTGGACCGTCGCTTACGTGTCCTTGGAGATCTTCATGTGCGGTCTCAACTTCGACGCGGCCTGGACGACAGTCTATGCGCTCCGGCACTACTGTATGAACACTTTCGCTCTGTTGACATCTTGTGCAATTACCAGCTTTGCAATGGACCTTGCCTGTCTGGCGGTGCCAATGATTATGGTCAGCACTCTACGCATGTCGTTCAAGCGCAAGCTTCAAGCTTCCCTCGTGTTCGCACTAGCTATCTTGTGAGTGCTCGTGTGTTGCTTGGAAGCTCGACTGAAGCTGACTTTCTTTACCTAGCTCTGTGACTGCAGGTCTGCTGCGCATGATCGTCCTGATCCAGGTGCTCGAGAACAGCCTTTCATCTCCGATCATCGACCTCCTTGGCGAGAAGTTTGGAGTGGCTGACGACGAAGGGGTCATTTCACTCGTACTTTTCTGGACGTACGTTGAGATTGGCGTCGGCTTCCTGGTGGTGTGCTTGGTGGCGTGTGGAAGAGTGTTCGACGATGTCTCGACACCAGTCATTGCCAAGATCAAGTATGTCGCACGCTCAGTGGCGTCTCGGGGGTCCAGTGTGGCTTCCCACAAGAGTTCCAGCAAGTCGTCGACGTACTCCAACAGCTCGAATGGCAAAGAGAAAAGCAGCATTGTTGCGTCAACCAAAGTGGAGGTCCGATGTGAGAAGCGATCGGAGGCGGACATCTCGGCTGTTCCAGACTGGCTCATGGCGAGCAGAAGAGGCACTCTGGGTGACATTGGCATTGACATTGTGTGATGTGTTGAAGGCGGGCATGGTTGTTTTGAAAGTTTTTGATACCCCAACGCAGTTTTGACGTTACCAATGAGTGCTTGGAATGAGAACGAAGACCTGTTCGTCTTGCCGCCATGGACCTCGAGACCGGGTCAGCATTATCCAACGTACTAGCACGTAGTAAAGCCATAGCGCCAGACAAGACAGAATGTCGGTATAACAAGCCATCGCTTCCAGCATAGGGGTAGGTGTCGGTGCCATGCCATCGCTATTAGCTGCCGCATCTTCAGCGCCTTATTGATGCCATACCCAACGCCGGCGCTGGCAATGATTTCTGTGAGCGGCGAAGAAGGTGATGCACATTGGAAGAGATGGAGTGATTTTGGGGTGAGAAATGAGCGGCGTCACTGCCAAGCGAAACGTCTGAGGCTCCGCTCCCTTGTTTGCTTTGGAGCAGGGCTTGTGAGGACAGCGACACCTCTACCACGCCTCCTAAGACAATTTAACACATGCGCCGCCACCTCCACCTCCACCTTCCCTCCGACTTCTCACGATATCTTCTCAAGCACATCTCGCAGATGTCACACGTCAACGCCAACGTAGCCTCGGATCATGGACCAACCACTCCACCACCACCCCAACCTTGAACCGCAGCCAGTGCAACTACCAAAACCCTCGATCGCGACCTCCTTAGCAGGCACTGTACTCCTCATCTACCTGCTGAATCTCGTCCTTCAAACTTTCGATGCTCCAGTTCTGCCCTTCCAACAGATCATCTGGAATGCCATCGTCTACATTATTCCCACGCCACTGCTCCTCGATCCATCCCGGAGACAGGAGTTGAAGGCTAACGATATGCTTTCTCAGACACATGCCGCAAAGAGCGATGCTCTGCGTAGAATGCTGGGCCTCGGCGGACATGCCATTCTGCAGAGCCTGCCGCAAGCTGGAGTGGCCATCGGGCTTGGAAGCGTTGGCAGGAGACTGAGCATGGCCGTCAAGCCTGCAGTAACGAGTAATGCGCCTGCGGGACTTGGAAACTGGGACAACAGCTGCTATCAGAACAGCGTGCTTCAGGCGCTGGCGAGTCTGGGAGGCTTGAAAGATTGGCTACAGCGGACAGAACCACCGGAGAGCGATGCAGACAGCACAACGAACACAGCACTTCAGCGATTGCTTGAAAGGCTGAGAAACCAGCAGAATAATGGCCGACACATCTGGACACCCGCGAAACTGAAGAATATGAGCAGCTGGCAGCAGCAGGATGCGCAGGAGTATTTCTCCAAAATCATGGACGAGCTGGACAAGGAAGCAAAGCGTGCCATCGGAGCGCAAGAGGACAAACCGGGACTGGAGACGATTGTAAAGCGTGACAGGAACGGACAGGAGCAGGAGTCGAATGAGGCAGAAATGCAAGCAATGACGATGCGAAACCCACTGGAAGGCCTGGTAGCCCAGCGGGTGGCATGTACGAGCTGTGGCTTCTCGGAGGGATATTCAATGATCCCTTTCAATTGCCTCACAGTACCTCTCGGCTCGTCGTTTGCCTATGACTTGGAGGACTGCTTAGATGAGTACACCAAGAGCGAAGACATCGATGGTGTGGAGTGTCGGTGCTGCACGCTCATGCGCGCGGCAGAGAAATTGCAAAAGCTGATTGCAGCACCGCCGACACCGCTCAAAGTTCTCGCCACGCCTATCTTGGAGGCTCCAGTCAGCGATGCAGACAGCTCAGATCGCGCTGTGCAAACGCCTGCGACGTCTTTATCACCACAAATTATGGCCCTGCCACCGGAGCTTCGCACTCAGATAGTCGCGCGCTTGCAAGCAATCCAGCAAGCTCTGGATGAGGACGACTTTTCCGACAAGACTCTCAAGCAAGCCTGTGCTATCCCGGCCAAGGCATTCGTGAACGCCACAAAGTCGCGTGAAGCGGTCATCGGTCGCACGCCGCAAACATTGGTCATCCATATCAATCGGAGCGTGTTTGACGAGATGACCGGCGTGCAGAGGAAGAACTATGCACAAGTCCGATATCCAATGCTGCTAGATTTGCGACCTTGGATGCTGGAAATTGGGGATGCACCACCACAGTATGAGCTTACCGCAGTGATACAGCACTATGGACGACATGAAAACGGGCACTACATCTGTTATCGAAGACATCCAGAAGTGCCGTCTGAAATTGAGCCAGAAGGAGACTCCCCGAAGTGCGAAGAGAGATGGTGGCGTCTGAGCGACGAGGATGTCACGGCTGTCTCGGAGCAGGAAGTGCTCGATCAAAGTGGAGCATTCATGCTCTTCTACGAGCGACTGCCGCAGCACGGGCCGCCACAGCCTTTCAGTGAAAACATTGAAGAGGCTGCTGCGATACCACTGCCACCAGACGAGGCTGCCGATTGGGACATGATCAGCGTACAGCCATCGACCGAAGCGACGCCTTCATTGGTGACGTCTTCTACCCACTCTGTGGTCTCAGAGTCAGATGTCGACACGGAAATTGATGAACCAGACCCGGAGGCAGTGATACCAAGTGCTGGAAAGCTGCCTCCTCTCTCACAGCAGGCTCCGATCTTGAAGACTGCAGGCCCGGCGGTCATGGCGCTGCAGGATGATATGAAAGTAATGAATAGAATGATGAGAGTGTAATAGCGGTAGTGTAAGAGCAACGTCGCGTTCATGGTCACGAAGCGTTCGAACATCAAACAAAATCACAATACCCCGTGATGAGCTCTTTTGAATGTCAAACATGCCTTCACAATAGTGCGAACGTAACGTCCTCTCCTTGCTTCGCTTCACTTCACTACAACTCTATCCCACGTCGTCAAATGCCAACAAAAGTCCTTCGGGGCGGTTTATGATGATACGTGTAGAAGAGTCGGTGGAAGGATCAACCAACGGGAAATGTACTGAAAATGTCTGGTCGACTACAAAATGTAACGAGCAAAACGCTGCTGAAAGGATGGAAAGCCCTCCAAATCCGGGCAGAAACAAAGCGATATTTTCCTACGATCAAAGGAGACTGATGCGCCATTGTTGAAAACGCAGCAACATTGTCAGCTCTTGGTCCCCAAAAATTTCACTGAAAATCTTGTGGCATGCATGATTCTTCCGTCATTTTTTAAGAATGCTCGTTTTGCAGCATGTGGCGACGAATCCAAACCGATTCGTTTCGTGGGCCTGTACAGTCGTCAAACAAAGCAGAACCTGCTAGGCTCACATCACAAGGTATCCTCACTCCCTCGAGAACTCGTGCATCTGACCGGGACAGAAGAACAGATTTTGCATGTCAGATCATCTTGAAATTTCGACTGACTTCTTTCCTTCTCAAACGGAGCCAGGGTCGGCAAGAGAAGACGCAGTCAATCTCGATCGGCACTTCATCATGACTATGTTTGGAAGCTAGAGCGACTCGTGTTCGGCATCGATCAAATCGAAGACGATGAAAACTTATCACACGCGGTATGTCAGCCATGATCCGCTGGCGCTTCATGTGGAAGACATGTGTGCTGGTTTACGTATGCATGTTCTAGATCGAGAACGCACTCGATAACGCCAAATGCGAGGATCATGGCGTCCACGAAGCCAGACTGGAAGAATTTGTCGCAGAAAAATGTCAGGCGGAGGAACGCATCCAAAAGGGTCTCGTGAAGTTAACGGCGAATGCCACTGCAATCCATAAATCTCTCCATGCCGAATATCAGCATCTTTCGAATAGTATCCTGCCATTGGGGTTTCGCGAGGCACTCGAAGACTGGTCAATGAAGAGGAGAGTCTATCAGGAGCGACAAGCCATGTGTACCAGGAAAGAGAACCTCCGAGACGTCGGTCAGCGGCTTTTGCAGGCGAAGAAAGCACAGATAAAAAGAGGGGTGGGAGACCTACGGCTTCGTATTTGGGGAGGCTACAAGACTCTCGAAATAGGCTCCTCAGGCTTGCGGCTGTTTCCAAAGTCGCAAGGCGGAAGGAAATGAATACTCTGAGAAGGCTCTGTAAGGTGCATGCAAGAAAGGCGTGGCTTGATATCAGAACCGAGGGGGAGAGAGCTACCACGGACCGTCAGGAAGTGGAGGAATGTTGGTGAAAAGTTCGTGCCTCTACGGGACGAGGCGATGCGTGCAGGCTTCAGTCCAGTGACAATTGGAGACGAGGCATGGGGCGAATTCCCAAAGCATCGAGACGATGGTAATACTTCTTCAGAGGCTGCAGACGAGAGAGAGGAGAGAGCGGAGTTGGCTGGGGAAAAGCATCCAGATGAGGACGTGCTCAACTTCGTCGAGGAGCAGCAGCAGCGAGTGATGCCTGGTGGAGGGTGGAAAGATGCTGACATGTGTGCTCATGATGCACGAACGCCGACCGCGGAGCTCAGTGTTCAAGAACTGGAGTTTGGCGAAAGCCAAGCAGGTGGCCTGACGAGCTCGAATGTCATGAAGGACAAGGTATGTGTTGTTGTTTTGCATGACGGCGAACGACCGTCAGAATCAAAGCCATTTGCTAATCTACTCTCCTCCTTCCGTAGATTTCCACATGGCGTCGAGCTTGTGAGCAGACTCGTGCTGATGCAAGCGCAATCTACCGGCAAGCCATGCACGGTCTAAGCATCTGAAGAGCCCAGCAGTATAAGATCAGTAACAACGCCCAACCAACCGCGACGCCACTCCTCTGTTCCTTCAGAACTCATGTATCAAGTCAATGGCAAAGACGCCAAGTCTGAAACTCCTGCGTCGAATCTTCGATAATCGTCTTTTGTCGGTTATGCCGCTGTAGCCACGCGGCTGTCCTTCGCCACTTTCAGTGCGCCCTCACCTCCTCCCAGTCCTCCTCCCTCTTGCACTCCAGCGAAGGCAGCGTGGACTTTCTCAGCCAAAATGGTGCCGTTGCCCTTCTTTTTCTTCTTCTTGGCTTGCTTAGTAACCTTGGCCGGGTCGAACTTGACCTTGGCAACACTGTCGTCGTAGTGACTACCATGCTGGCCGCTAGCGTTGTGGGCGCAGTTATTGACTGCAGATTGGATGTTGTGTCCGAATTCCTTAGAGGTTCAGGTGGTGGTGTCTCGATATCGCCGTACTTCACCCGATTGTTGCCTCGTGAAGTGTGGCTGGGGGGTTTGTGCATGTCGCCAGGACGCTCAAAAGGGCTGTGGGCCATTGAATTCTCTGCCCATCTATATCCCAAGAGACGGTCATTGTGCCCAATCCTATGCAAGATTCAAACTTGGAAAGGGAAGCCGATACAGCTCGCGGGGGCATTGGATAGAACCAGGATGCCAACAGAAGAGTCTGAGGAGATGATACCGAACAGGACGAGTCAGCTGCAGTCGCTTTCGTGATCGTGGTCATTTGATAAAATCACGACTGCGCTCTCAACAAACACGTCGTCCAAAATCGGCACCCATGCCCATCGGCAAGACTCGGGCCGAAGCACGCGCAATCCGCCCCTCCAAACCTTCACCTGACCTCTCTTCCTCCTCTTCGTCTCGACCTGCCTCTTCTCCTGCTGACATACAGAAAATCCTCTTCCACCTCCATTTCGCTACAGTATGTACACGATAAGCACCCTCAACGCACCCCGTCACCCGACAGAACGGCTTGTGCGTGTGACCAAAAGCATGCATGCATCGTCATCCAACAGATTCGCATGCAGTATACAGCACAGTATACATTTCCATCTCGAATCTTGATGCGAGCCCCGGTCAACAACCACGCAGGGCAGGCATACGTACGTCAAAGCTCGATCGTCGTCTGACACTGTTCATCAGTGCACCCAATAAGGTGATCGAGTATTGTCACATGGCTCCCAGGGCATGTTCCTTGATAAGGAGGTCGTACGGCAGCTTCTAAGTAGTAAGTATCTACCTAGCAGCTTTTCATCTTGCCTTCGTGTCTCGAATTCTGCTTTTCTTCAAAACGGAAACATATCATCATGTCGGAGCAGAAAGTCGAGGAGCAGATTGCTTCGACTGGAGGAGGTATGTCTTCTGCTTCGAACTCAGGTATCTGGTAGCGTCTCTGACGAGTTTACTTAATTGCAGGAGCACCGAGTGACATCAACGCCGCACCAGTCGAAACTTCAGTCAATGAACCGACTGTAAATGGAAACCCTGCGACTGAAGCAGTAACCTCTTCCTCAGGTTCGCAAAAAAGCGTCTTCCATCCTAAATCTCAAAAAAAGAAATCTAACGGTCATCTGCTCCAGCCCCAGCAACTTCTGAACCCGCCGCTACGGAAACCAGCAAGACAGACGCAGACCTACCTACGAAGAAACTCGTCAAAGACGTCACTGGGCGAGAGAAGAAAAGCACACTAAGTGGAATTCTCAAGAAACTTATGTTTTGGAAGAAGGATAAGAAGAAGCCTGCGGAAGCAGAAGCTGAGGCTGTGACTGGAGGTGCTACGACTGCATAAGAAATGGATGTGAGCGAGCGTGCTTTTGAGCGGGATACCCTGAAAGACATAAGACACATGGCGGATTGTGAGTGAGTGGAGGAAGTAATGTAATGTGTAGTGAATGCATTGGATACCCAACCCTTGATGTGACTGCGTATGATAAGTGTTTTGTTTCAAGATTCGCATGTTGAGACTTTTGCAGGTTCTTCTTGAGATCTCTAGAATGAGCACCTATGTGTAGTAGCACCCTCTTATTCAATTGCTCGGATTCTCTCACTCGCCCTGCTCCAACTCATCCAGCTGATTCAAAAGCTCCAGCTCTCTCTTTCGAATCTTAAGCATCTCCAGATCACGCTCGATTCTAGCTCTCTTCGAGCTCGAGCTCCCACGATGGTGTCCAGAGCTAGATGATGAGAGCTCGTGCGAAGAATTTGGAGATTCTTGATTTGACGTCTGGGGTGAAGGTGCAGTTACAGCAAACTTCTCCGTCTTGATGACTTGTGGGAGGAACTCTTCGTCGTCCTCATCCTCGTCGTTGCAGTCATAGAGTTTGCGCTTGATCGCAGCCGATGGTGGCATTGGCAAGCGGGATAGAGTTTTCAGCCGGAGATCATCGCGGCCCAGGCCGCGAAGGCTCTGCTTGCCTTTGCTTCGCGCTTTCGGTGCAGTCAATCTCTTCGAGCCTTGAATGTCGGTCTTAGAACCTTGTTTCGACTTGCTCGCAGCAGCATCGGACAGGATGGCGGTGCCCGATACTTCGTTCTCGGAGCCGCATAGTGATATGTCATCTTCCTCGTCGTCCTCGTCGTCCTCATCCGAAGACTCCTCGTCCGAAGAGGGATAAATCTCGCGGTAATTAATTCGCTGACGCGCGTTGGCTCGAGCTCTCAGCTTCCGGGTGTATTTCACAGGCGAGCCATCTTCAGTAGACAGAGTTCTGCGATGATCAATGATTGCCTCCTCTTCTCCTGAATCGGACTGTTCAAATCCGGTGTCCTCGTCAGCAAGACTGTTCTTCTCAGTAGCGTCGAAGTCGTATAGTTCTGCCTCCTTGAAGTTCAGCTCGCCAGCCGTAGTATAGTCGACTTCATGTGGGCGAAGATTGCGGAATTCGAACACGTAGGGCTCGCCATGTTTTCCGCCCTTCGAGAAGAACCAACTTAGGCGGATAGGATACGATTGCTCGAAATTGCTTTGGCTGTCATGTTGGTTAGCTGAATTAATCACGCGAAGACCACGGCTGAAGCTTACAGAGCGTTACGTCTAGGCTCGACATTGGTTTTGGAACTCTTGAAGTCCTCGATACGCTCGCGAGCGGCCCTTTGAAGATCGACTTTCCCACGCTGGACATGTACGGATACACAGCCGTGGTTCGCCTGGTAGACTGGGTCCTTCAGCCACTCGTCGCTTGCATTTTGTGGTCGTTCTAGTTATAAGGATCAGTTTCAGCATCGAAATAAAAAGCGGATCACTTACTCGCTGGCGCTGGCATTTTTAAGGGAAAGAGCTGTGCTGCTTGAACGCCGTCATGCCATACCATAGTGTGCCCGAAAGTGTATTTAGACCCAAGTGTTGCTGGTTTGAGTGGGATCCAGAACACTTGGGCGTACTCAGTGCCCTGCTGAGCGTAGTAATCTGGGTGGAAAGCAATGACTACGCTGACGCCACTTGCATTTTGGAGCTTGAACGACCGGTCAAGCTCGAGGAGCACTTCGAATTGCGAGCCGGCGGGAAGTATGACGCTGCGACTACCGATAGACCGATCAAGATAAAAGGTCTTTTTGCAGTATTGATTGCTGTACTCCGTCAGATCTTGGCCGTTGCTCTTGAGCGCCACGCGCACGCCGTCGAGATGGCGCATCTCGGAATGACTGCGAGGAATGGAGTGATGAGAAAATTCGTAACTTTTGGCCGAGCCATCCTGCCGACATTTGTACTTCTTGTCACCGCCAGTCCGCCATGGCCATCGAGTGGGTCCATTGTTTCATAATGCAAGTGAACCGCAAGTTGATAGTGCAAGTATGGTTGAATAGACCAATAAGCTGCGAGCCTCACTTTCCAAATTGCAAGTGAGGCATGTCCGGAAAACCTTATGCATCTGTGAGTCTTGAAGTGAGTTGGACTGCCACAAGACTGAGGAGGTGGGAGAGCTGAGCTGGTTTCGTAGACTATACATCCATCCCGGCGTGACCTATGTGCAGTAGCAAAGCAGCTTGGGGGATGTACAATATGGAAAATCTTACTACAATGGCGGGAGCTGACACGCCATGTTCCAGTGCCTACGCTTGCGCTGTACGCGGACAACCCGTCTACCTTTCCTTCTTGCGCCGAACGCCCTCCATGCTGTGATCTTGAACAAACGCTCCTACATAATCTTGTTGAAGGCTGGTATCAATGTTTGTGCCAACCAGAACGAGAAAGTGAGCTTTGGTCCGGTCATCAGAAGCTTTGGCACCAGACCCTTGAAGAAAGCGCTGAAGCCTTCATATCGTGCCATCTCTCCGATAATCTTCAGTCCAGACTTCTTGACCTCAAAGTTTTGGTTCTGTATACGGGTCTTGATAACATCGAGCGGCGCGGATACAATCAGTGATGCACTTGAACCGGCGATCGATGCGACGAAGTTCTGGCCCCAAGTGGCCTTGTTGTAGTCTTCCAGTGCGAACAGGTATTGCTTAGCAGCAGCAGAACCCCCGAAGAGCGCGAACGATCCAGGAGCGTTACGTGCGGCGGTCCAGCCCCAGCCTCGGTATAATCCAAATCCCTCATCTGCAACAATTCGCAGTACACCACGGCCGCGGAAAGCCTCTGGGTTTGTCTGTCTCTTGATCTTGAGCACGTCCAATGGCAGTAGAACGATCTCACCGATTCCGATCAATGAACCAGCAGTTGCGTGCATTATCGCCTTGCCATTGCCCTTGCCAAAAGTCGCGTCGAATTGTGCTCCGTGGTGGGTAGCGAGGTAGTCTCGTACGAAGGGCTGACCGCCATATTTGTACACTCTTTGCAGAACCTTGTATGCTGCTGCGTATCCGAGACCAGGGAAGAGGGTGAAAAACCGCTTGACGACGGGTTCGGAGGCGTGCTTTCGGAAAATGACTTCGTTGAGATGACTCGCACCAGAAATCTTGCCCTGGTTGGACATCAATCGCTTGGCTATCGTATCGACTGGGTGGAATATGATGAGCTCGGCAATACCAGCAGAGCCTGAGGCATTTTGTCAGCTGAAAGGTCAGTACGAAGTGAATTCTAGCGATCAGGTCACGTTACAACACATCGTTAACAAAAATACTCGCTCGACATTTGATGCGCCGCTCTTCGTCACTGCCATTGGAGGCGACATCTCGAATATTCAATGCCTTGGACGTGTTTGACCACACCCTATCTATTTGGAGACCCGTAGCAAACGCTGGAGCGAGGGAAAAGCAAAGAGGAAATATCGAGAATTGGTGTCGCGCGATGCTCCTTTGATACAAAAAGTTGATCTGCTCCTCGCACTAACAAAGCTCAATCATCCCTGCACATCAGCGCACAGGCCAGTGCGGGATTGTCCTCCGAGCCCGACTCGGTCTTCAACTGGACTTCACATTGTCTTCCGACAAGCAATTCGCTGATCTGTGCGAAGGCAAGAACCCTAAATATGTAGGATGAATGACTCGGGAAGGTCGGAATTGAAGCATATTAGGAGATCAGTCTCAAAAGTGTTATGCAAATTTCATGTCAGACCGATCTCACTCTACCCTGGGTATATCCAGTATGACGCCTTTGCTGAAACGCTGCAATGTCTTCGAACTCGATCTGCAATGCAACCGAGTGGGCCCTTAGAACGCAATCCACCTTCTACGATGCGGCAGGCGTCTGCACAGCAGTTGCGCTGCTTGGTGTCGTTGGGGTTACAAGCGAGCCACCTTTGCTCTTTCGTCGTTTGGACTTTTCACCACCTTTGCTGACTCTCCGCTCATCTTTGCTGCTCTTCGCCTCCTTTCCAGGCTCCTTGATCTTCGTCTTGAATGCATCAGCACCTGACGACTCGACCTTTGGCGAAGTTGCTCTTGATGTAGACGCCGAGTCTTTCTCAGCTCGAGCCTTGGCAAGCGCCGCTTCCTCGTCTGCTCTACGTTTCTTAACTGTAGCATGGGACGAGGAGAACTTGAAGCTGCCAGGTTCGCCGATCAAAGGGTTCTCATCGGTAAAGTCATCTCCATAAAAGATTGCCATTCTCAGAGAATCTGCCAGCAGACGAGTCTCTTCATAGTTGGACGAGTTTGCGGAGGTCGTGATTTGCGAGGCCGGCTGGACTGAGCCTGAGCGAAGAGATTGCGAATCTGTTCCAGGAGCAAGGCTGCCTTCGCGCGAGCGTATTGGGGATCCCGCTACCGACCCTGATGTGGTCGCCTTCGCAGTCTGACTTTGAGGGAGATAGCTGTGTCCCAACGCCGGATCATAGACTGGTAGGTCATGAATTCTCTCGATAACCTTGTTGAGACTACTGGCCGCAGCGAGCAAGCGATTGCCGATGATGTCGAAGACATTTGGAGCCTGGTAGACATTTATGCCGACAATGTAGTACGTCGCCAGAATTGTGATCTCCCACTGCCCTTCGATGATCACACCCGCCGGTCGTGGCGCATTGTCCTGTATTCTCTGCCTGTCCTGCTTGCGAACAACGTATATACCTGTCTTGACGCCTTGAGCAGCCAACTCCTTGTCCGCCACAGGCTGCGGCTCTGCTACGATCATGAATTCGAGGCCGTTGCGCGATCGAACGAGGTCTTCAAAGCCCTTGCGGTTGTTGCTGAGCTCATACATATTCCAGTCGTTCTGAGCCTGTGAGAGGTACATGCCATTCTTGGAGCTCCAGTCGAAGAAGGGCGATTCAGACATGTATCGATGTATCATGTTCTCGTCCATCGGCTGACCGTTCATCTCATTGACCCACCAGTCAACAATTTCTGGGCGCGCGTGGATCACCTCGTCGATAGGAGGAGCTTTGGACGCCATCTTGTTTGACGCGATTTGCTCTCGAGGTTTGAGGATTGTCTGTAGACAGCGGTAATGGACTCGAGACGCGTGACAGGGTGTTCAGAGACGGAAGTGAAGCTTGCTCTTTACTCATCTGTAAAGGATTTCAAGGGCGATCTTAATCGGACCATGTCAGATGTAAGAGTGCTCAGACCCGCTAAATATTCACTGCAGCAGCAAGGGAATGTGAGGTAGATCGTTGTTGGTGGTTGATGTTCACAAGAAAATAGTCAAGCAGCTTGTGCTGAGCTCACGGCAATGTCGCATGCGCCGGCTCGCTGGACGGAGCTCTATACATACCAGATTGTCAATGGAGGGTTAGCTTCACTTTAGTCTATTGTCGCTTCCTATTCTTCCTATACCTTCCTTACTAACCTTACTATGCCTATTATCGCGACAAACCTTACTTAGACTCGCTATACTTTCGCGCCTTGCCTCGTAATATTCTTCTTCTATCGATAATACCGATAGCGATACCGATACCGATACCGATAGTAGTAGCCGCTATAACTAGTATTCCGCGAGACCTTATTCTTAGCGCAGCTTTAGCAGCTTTAGCTTTAACTTTAGTAGCGTACTTACTAGTAGAAGGAGGAGAATATTTATCGTAAGTTACGAGGCGTATCGCTATAGACTCGCTACTAACTCGCTCTAGACTTCGACGCCCTACGACTATAAATACCTACGATTTCTAGTATTATAGCGCGTAGATATAGCAAGAGCTACTCGATTAAATAGCGATACTAGATAAGAAGAAGGCGGTATTAAATAGACTACGGAAATATAAAGCTACTAGACTTATTATAGAAACGGACTCTAGTAAGCTTATACTAGCGCTATACTACTACTATATACGCTCTAATAACTTTAAGTGTCGTATACTTAATACTAAGGGCGAGCGAGTCTATGCTTATTATAAGTATAAGGGCAAGTCTAGCTATACGGCTAGTATAGAAGAGGTTAAAGAAGACGATAGAAATAGCGAGCTAGCCGCGATATAGGCGCGAGTCGAGGCTATAGAGGCAAAGAATGCTATATTAGAGGTAAAGATTAAGGTATTAGAAGCTAGGTTCGATAAGTTAGAAGGATATTGCCTCTCGTAGTTTAAATAGCTTAAGAATAAGGCTATTATTAAGTCTAAGGATATATATACGATATAGAAGGAGCTATAGCTAAATAGCGATCGCGAGCTACTAGTAGATAATGTTTAAAGAGCGAGTCTATAGCGAGTCTATAGCGAGTCTATATTTTAATTTCCTTTCTTCTTCGATCGTGTCTCTATAGATAATAGATTAACTAGCTTCTAAGTACGCTTTAGCTTCTAACTCTTCTAACTATCTTGCTAGCTATCTTACTAACCTTGCTAACCTTACTAGCCTTACTAGCCTTACTAGCCTTGCTAGCCTTCTTACTAGCTATCTTGCTAGCCTTCTTACTAACTATCTTACTAACTATCTTACTAACTATCTTGCTAACTATCTTGCTAGTCCTTAGCTTCGCTCGACTCTTTTAGAATAGGCGTAACTCGCGGTAGCCTCGCGGTGTCCTCGCTACTTAGGTTAATAAACTTAGGCGGCTTTTTTATATCGATTACCTTCTCCTTCTATAGCTTCTCTTACTTAATCTCTATAGATAGAACAACCCTATCCTAACTCGCTATAGCACTCGCGCTGCTACTCGTAGTAGGAGTACTTAGCCGGTACTTCCGCTTTAGTTGCTTTTATTACTATAGCTTCCGCTATTAGATATAGATTTTAAGGTAATAGATTAGTAGCTGCTTTGTTGCTTTCCCTATTTGCGGTTTAAAGAGTATAAGAGCCTCTTTAACTAGTCCTAGGCCGAGTGCTTTAGATGCGACTTTATCTAGTAATAGGCGCTTATTATCGAAATTAGTATAAAAGAAGTACTTTGTATAGTCGTCGACCTAATAGACGCTACCTTACGGTAGGTCCTTAGCGTTAATCCGACTAAGAACCTAGTCTATAAGTAATATATTAGCTTCTTCGAAGTCTTTGTTAGACTAGATATTAGTAATAGAAGTCTATAGGACTAGCTAATTATATTCCTATAGGTCGACTCTACCCCTATAAGAAACCTCTACTCGCTAGCTAAAAACTGAATAGCGGTAGGTAAATAATACCTTTGTTAGCTCCCTTAATGCTTGTATAGGTATTAGTAGACGTTGCGAGAGGCTCCGAGATCTAGCATTTAGTCGAGAAGTTAGCTTATACTGCTAAATAGTAGCATTGCGTATAGTATTCGCCGCCTTAGGTAGAGAAGGGAACGTATTAAAGCCTCGTACTATACTCGCAGTTAAACTCGTAGCAGTAGTAGTAGTAGCTGCTACTGCTACTAACGGCTCGCGTATAAATCGCTCGGTTAGTAGATTAGGGTTCTTAAGACTATATTAGTTATAGAATGCGTATGTTTTTAATAGTGTTATATAGTTAGCGCCGGTAATAGTATAAAAGGTACCCTAGACAGGCATTATTAGCAGTAGAACTAAGGTAGAACAAGATAGGAATTAAAAGATTAAGAAGGAAATAGAACTAAAATAAGCGACTCGCGGCCGGCTCGCGGCCGGCTCGTAGATCCCTTATTTTAGATTAGTATATATTATTTATAAACTTAATTAATCTAGCCCCGGTATTCGCCCTACCTAACGTCTAATTACGAGCTGCTAATAGCTTGTCTAACTCTATTAGTTTAGGCCCTAACCCTATAGCTATATACTCGGCAATTAGCTATCGAAGAAGTAAGTATACCTAGCGGTAAACTCGCTCTCTATCGCTATTATTCTCGCTACTACTAACTAGATACGAGAAGCCGCGAGTCTATAATGCTATCTAACACTAAGTAAGCGTAGCCTCGGGCAGGTAGGCTTTAAGATCTAGGAGCGAGTCTATTAGCGAGTCTATAGCGAGTACTATAGAATCTAATATATACCGAATCCTTAAAGGTCTTCCTCTATATTATTAAGTACGCCGTTAGGTATAGGAATACCTTAATAAGAATGCCCGCTTAGCTCTAGATAATAGTATAGAATATGCGGAATACCTAGTACGACGTATAGTCGATTAGCCTACTTCCTAATCCGATAGCTATTCTAGAGGTAAACAAATTCGAGGACTTTATAGCGTATAATTAGTATATAGACTATAAGGAAGGTAATCCGATCGGCTAGTAATTTAGCATCGTATAGTAACTCGCGTAGCAACTTATAAAAATAGCCCCTCTAGCTATTTAATATAAGTGCTTGCTAGCGCTACTATACCTCGATCCGCTAGTTTATCTTACTCGTACCGTATTTAAAGCAGTCTTCGAAAGCTAGTAGTTCTAGTTCTAGTTCTAGTTCCGGTTCTAGGTTACTACGAGTCGTAAGGCGAGTCGTATAGTAAGCGTCCGCAGCTAGAATCGTTTCCGCCCTACGGTCTAATCGGATAATCTATAGCATTATACTACTATTCTTAATTATTATAATATATTAAGCGAGTACGGATATAGCTATATAGCTAGTAATCCCTACGTAGACCTAGATAATATAACGCGAGTAGATATTAATAGCTACGTAGATCTATATCCCCTAATGCTCGAATTTATAGTAAGCATCTATTAATATTACGTAGCTAGGGCCTAGTATAATAATCGCTCTATAGTACTCTCGCGCCTACTCGTAGCAAACTCGTAACCCTTTAGGATTTAGTAAGCAAGCTATACGATATAGCCGATCTCTGCTAATAATGTTGTATTTAGACCTAATATAGGTATATAGGTACCGTCGGCCGAAGGACTCTACTATAGACTTCTCGAGCTCTTCCTATAAGACCTCTACTATCTCCTCTTCCGCTTCTATCTATCTATCTCGCGATAATACCTTCTTTAATCTAAGCTCTTAACGTATCCGTTAATATCTCTACTAGCTAATATTAAATCTATCTATCTTTAGTACTTTAACCGCTTCTTTATTAGTTAAGTGTAAAGCGGAGAAGGTATATACGACTTAGATCTTTAGTACCTCGATATTATTAACTTAGTTATAGTAAGCGTAATAGCTATAATTAACCCTCTATTCCTTAAGCCTCCGACAAAGCGTAGAAAGAGCTATCTAGTAACTAGTCTCTTATATAAGGTACTATAGGATTTCGCCTTATATAGTACCGCTATTAACCTATAAGGTTATCTAAGCCCTCTATAGCGAGAGATCGATACGTAGAGGCATTTTGCGAGTTAATAGCGAGTATAGTGCGAGGGCAAATATAGAAAGTTGGTCGTAGAGGTAGGTTAGTAGAGGCGGTGAGAACCTCTATTAACAATCTAGTATATATGGGCCTCCCTATCGCTGCCGCAACTCAATTCGCGGGCCACCTTCCTCGTCTGTTACTGCCGTCTAATATCCTTACCCTGCTCTAATAGCTATGTCTTGCTATTCGCCCTCTTAGCCTGTCTTTCGAGGTGTCTGTATTCTAGCAACGCGCTAATTCTCGGGTAGCGCATTCCGTAGAGATCTACAATTGAATAACGTTTTGTATGCCCCGCTAAGACTATGAAATTCGTATATACTCGAGCTATAATTTTGGGAATTTTGAAACTACTACTACCTCGTCGCCTCTGTTATCGCCCTAATAGAGGAACTACCGGATATTACTGTACCTGACGGCAATGGTAATGCGCTTAGCAACCTTAGCGTCCTTCGCGACAGGCTCTTCCTCATCGATAAGGATATATCGCTGTCCTATACTAAATAGATTATTGCTATCAAACTGATGTCTAATATATATAGCTATACTCGTACAACAGTGCCTAAGGAAGACCGCAATAGCTATATTATCTCTAGGTCCTATTACAAGTATATTGAGGCTAAGAGAATAGAAGCGGCGGAAACGAAGAAGAAGAAGGTCGAAGATATATCTAGTCGCTAGAAGCTAGAATACGCGCCATTCGAGCCTTATAGAGTTAGTCTTATTATATTGCGATACTACGACAGTATCGACGACAATAAGCCTACGAGGGTTGTTATTTAGCGTACCGACTATCGACATAGACATACCTATACCTTATAGCAGAGCGACGCGCGGCGGACTAACGCATACCTAAAAGAGATAGGTTAAGAGAAGTTAGATAGATCACCTCGAATTAGCCGTACGAGAGACTTTTTAAAGGATAACTATAGCAATATTAGTAGCAATGCTGTCTAGTATTAGACGTTATATAACCTAGCAAGAAGCTCCCTACACTACAATCGAGATAAGCGCTATATTGTCCCCGGCAAAAGCGCTATTCTACGGTAAATTAAAGAGGCGAAAGAGCGTGCGATTAAGCGTAGTTATTATTGTAAGGTGTACTAGGTGCAGACGTCTAAAGGTCTTAAATGGGGCATTGTATATACTACTAAGAAGGGCATTGAGTTGCTAAAGAGGTATAGCGAGTTCTTATCGCAAGACGCTACCTACGATACTAATAATACTAGCTTCTTCCTCGTTAACCTATTCGTACGAGACGAGAACAACTTCTAACGCCCTATTGCTTATATGCTTATCGAGAGCCAGTATTCTATCGTTATTGCGACTAGCTTCTACTACTTGTCTTCGTAGGCCGATTACAAGAAGCCTAGTAGTTAGAACCTTAGATAGACGATTGTTGATAACTCTATAAGCGAACAGGCGGCTTTCCGGTTAGGGTTTAATAACGAAGTTGTAGTATATCTATACTAACGACACGTTGTCGAGACTATTCGAAAGAAGTTTAGTATTAAGCGTAGCTATAAGAAGACACAACAGGCTCTATTTAGTGCGCTCTACTTCGTAGAAGACCGTAACGAGGCTCTTTAATATATATAGCTTGTAGAAGCCTCGCTACTAGGTAGCTAGCAGGATCTACTAGCGGCCTATTTCAAACGAGAGTAGTCTATCGAGTATGCTAAGCTCTAGTATATATACGCTCGACGGGGCAATCTACGCGTTTTGTAGGTAAATATAGCTGTTTCTTCCTAACTGGTGTACTATAGTTTAAGCTGACTTTCCTTATAGGACCGTACGACTAGCTATATTAAGGGCTATTATGCCTATTACAAGCGCGGTAACGAGACGACAATCTACAACTAGTTATTAGCAGGCGCTCTTATATACTCTCTCGATATCGACGACTACTAGTATAACAATGCCGACGTTGCTAAAGCTTCTATGCTATAATTGCTACTCTTCCGCAGTCTTAGCTATTCGAGGCTTTAAGAACTACTATACTATCTACAGAAGAAGATTGCTAAGCAGTATAAGATTGCTCGTTTACGGTATAAGCGAGGTGCTATTGCCTAGTCTCGTTTTGAGCCTACGGTTAACGAAGAGACGCTATCTGAGTGCCCTTGCCTGTTCTTCCTTAGCTAGTATTAGCCCTGCTGTTATATACTATTTAATAGCGAATTTAAGGATAATCAGTTGTCTCGGAAGCAGGTAGATAAGTATATAGACCGCTAGAAGGCAATAGATAGTAGACAAGGCTCAAATAACGCCTCTACGGTCTACGAGGAGTAGTTTAATAGCAATCGTATACTAATCGATAACCTAGCTGTTATAGAAGGCTTAGAAGGAGGCGGCAGTAGCGTGTTAGAGCGCAATTACTATATTCTTCTTTACTACGTTATTAACAACTTTAAGGAAGACTTCTATCGCCTAGCGAGGGCCGCTTAGTTAATAGATAACCTATCGAAGAAGGACTATAACGACTATATACAGTACCTCTACGAGCACTATTCGAAGGTCGTTAGCGAGGCTGTCTACCAACTGTCGATAGAATAGTAGCTCGAGAAGGTGAAGTTAGATAACGATTTCTAACGTTAAATTAACTAGACTCGCGACAACTTTATTAATAACGATATAGTAGACGACGACGACTATATCGATAACTAGGTTCTTAGCACAATAGCTAATCTACTAGATACTAGTTATATTAGTGAGACGAGGCTTAGTTAGCGACCGCTATTTAGTTAATAGGTACCGCCGCTACCGCCGCTATTGTTCTCGTTATAACCCTTCTTTCCGACTTAATATACGGCGCGCGTGTTAAACGACTTCTAATCTACCGCCGGCGGCTATAACGTGCAGTATAACGGCAATAGCGTATAGAGCGACTACTTACTAACTCGCTACCTCGAGCAAATGCTACCTTCTACGCCCTTCGTACCTTCTATACCGAGCCGTTTGCGATATAACACTACTATCGACACTACGAGCGACAGCTAGTCCGAGAACCTTCTATAGAATACACTAATTCTACTACCGCCTAACGCCGACGTATAGCTATTTAACCGTAGCTTTAAGCTATACTATAATCTATAGATAGGCGCGTAAGAGCGATATAAAATAAGGCTATAATAGGCGCTAACTAATGAGGTATTAGAAGATTAGGTATAGCGACTGCGACAACAGCGACAGCGATAGCAACAGTAAGGTAGATAGGGCAAGAGCGCGTTAATAATACCTAGAATTTGCTATACTAGTAACCTATTACCTATACTTTAGCTTTATTTATCGCTATTGCTGGCGGCAACGAGGTTTTGCCAGCGTTGCTAGCGTTGCCATTATCTTACTCAGTTCCCAGCAATATGTTGCTATAACGTGGGTTTTGCGTCATTTTGTGGGACCCGCGTACTTCCGGAGGTACGTGCGCTGCCAAGCGTTGCCAGAATACAGACACCCGTCTTTCGGCTCGGGAGCTCTTCTCATTTGTCTCACGCACTCCTTATGCCTCATGCTATCGCTACCGCTACTAGTAGCTCTGCAATCGTGAACTTCTGCGCCGGCTGAGCATTCTGATCCTGGTCCGCGGCTCTCCAAGAGGAGGGAGGCCCACCCGTGAGACATCCTTCGCCATGTCTTCCGCCGAATCGAAACTTCCGCGCGTTCCCAAATTCCCTACGCACAATGCTCCTCGTGTCTGGTTTCTTACTTGCGCAAATAGTCCAATCGGTATATCGCTGTGCAGACACTTACTGGCCCATGGAGACTACGTGACAGCTGGAGTTCAGCCTGTGGAATTTGAGAGGGAGGAAGAACGGAGCCGCGACTTCAAGGAGTTCTTAGAGGAGCTAAGTGCTCCTGCTTCAACGCGAGACGATGTGGATCATGGCAACGACAAAGATGGCCTGAGCGAGAAGGACAGGGAGAAACAGGAGAAGGAAGAGAGGGAGAGGGAGCTGTGGAAGAGCCGGCTACGAGTCGTCGCATTGAACGTTAAGATCATGGGCCAGTGTCAGTCTGCTGTGGCTGAGGCCGTGAGATGCTTTGGGAGAGTCGACATTCTATTTTGCTGCCACTCGGAAGTTGTTGTGGGAACCGTCGAAGAGCTGTCGCAAAGTCCCAGGACGCTGAGTCTGGTCAAGGACCAATTCGAAACCAACTTCTTCGGGCCAGTCAATGCCATCAAAGCTACTCTACCAATATTTCGCCAGAAGAAAAATGGCCATATCGTTCTGATGACTGCTGTGACTGGACACTTGGGCACACCTGGACTCGGCATGTACTGTGCCAGTCAATGGGCAATCGAAGGCTATTGCGACAGTCTGGCATATGAAATTGCTCCCTTCAACATCAGGATGACCATAGTGCAGCCAAACATGGAAGTCAATGTCTTGACGCACCGAATCACTTCTGCTCCTCCTATGGCTTGCTATGCAGACGACAGTAACCCGGCACCTCTGTCACGCAACATTCTATCGTCGCTCTTGGACCGGATTGATGGAACCGCCGAGCCTACCACTGGCGATCAACTACATTCAAGTGAAGTGACGAGTCTATATCCACCTCTGAGCAGAGGCATGAAGGAGCGTCTAGTTGCAGAGACAGTGCATGCCGTCGCAGCCATCGGCGGACATGACAATCCTCCGGCTCGTCACATCGTGGGTTTGGAAGGTGTCACGACAGTCAAAGAGAAGCTCAAGACAGTGAGCGAGGAGCTTGAAGAGTTCGTCGAATGCAGCAGTGCGGCCGACATTGAAAGGCACGAAGAGATCCTCACACCCAGCCAAACCATTGCAATGCCAGGCTGAATAAGGAGAAAGTTTCCTTCGATGCCAGGATGATGCTGTTGCCCGATGCGGCGATGCGCCTGGGCAATTGACGACGGACAGCCTTGCGATTCACACCTCAACTTTGCGGACATTGAGCATTGACTTCGCGTGCAGGGCGCGATCGAGTCTTGTACGTGCAGCATTTGCTTCGAGAAAGCGGCGGCCAAGGCACCAAGGCACGTCGTGAGATCGGCCCCGCCCCGCTTCGCTGATCTCCACACCTCTTGCAGTGAGTCCGCTTTGCACTCCACAGCACAGCCTGTGGCTCCTCCAAACCTTTCGAGTGCCTGACGACAGCCGCCGCCGCTGCTGGTCCACGAGCTTTCTGCAAGTTCCAATGTTTCACGACCGACCGCCCACGTCATCGCATACCACGATCTTGCCATTCTCGCAATTGACCGCACGCAATATGGAGTGGCACCAGCAGTGATATGGTACGCAAAGAACGACCTGAGAGAAGGCCCGAATACAGCGCCGAAGAGCAAAGGCGCACCCTTTGCGGAAAGAGATGGCCGCAGAGACACAACGTACACAATTGCCGCCGACTACCTCCAACCCTTCGACGAATGCTAGTAGCGGAAGCGGCGGCGGAAGTAAGGCGCCGACCAAGCAGCTTAAGCGAGCATGTGATTGTTGCAGAAAGAGAAAGGTTCGATGTGATGGGCAGGATCCGTGTACACCATGCAGAAAAGCCAGCATACGATGCGCGTACCTGCAACCGCCGAAGAAGAAGGGCCCGAAAGGTTTGCGCAGTGCTCGGGTCCTGCATGCGCTTCGTCGCATTGACGACACCGCCTCGCAAAGTCCAACAAGTCCACATAGTCCCAGTGCACCGTTTGGTAATTGGGAATGGGGTCAGAATGGCTCAGTACCACCGGGTGCTTCATACTCCGGCCAGATGAATGCGCAGACGTCGGATCCCGCGTACGGACAACAAACGAGCGTAGCACCCGATCAGCAGCCTTACTATCAACCTATGCCGCCACCTCAGCACCAATATCCTCTTCCACCATACCGACCACAACCGTCGCATGCACCGCAACGTAGTTGGACTCAATCGACCCAAGCTGAGTCAGTCCCGGGGAGCGATGATGTTCCACGAGTCATGTCGCCATCATCTACAGAGTATGGCCACCGGATGCTGTCTCCCGAGACATTTCTACCCTACGTGCAGCTGTTCTTCAACCACATGTTTGCCATCATGCCAGTCATCGATCGTACCCAATTCATGGACCCGAGCCTTTACACTAGTCAACGCGCCATGAGTCCGGAACTGTATGCCTTTCTGTGTGCACTATGCGCCGCGACCCTTGTGCAACTCGATGACTCTATTCCCACGCCGCCACGACTTCATCCCGCAAGACCGACCGATTCGGTATTCGTTGAGGAATGCTTGCGGGAGCGAAAGACTTATGACTATGTTGGGCATGTTACGACAACGAATCTCATGACTTCCTTTTTCCTCTTTGCATACTACGGAAATCACGAGCATCACGACCGCGCTTGGTTCTATTTGCAGGAGAGCATCACGATCAGCGAGAACTTGAACATGGATGACGAGGAGTCTTATGAGAAGCTCGATCCCACAGAAGCGCAGTGGCGAAGACGATTATATTGGCTGCTATTCATCACAGAGCGAGCATATGCTGTCCAACGGCGAAAGCATACGCGATTGCATGCTATGACCGTTGCATTGCCTGCTGTTTTCGAAAGCGAAGATCCGCAGCTGCTGACAGGTTTCGTCAATCTCGCAAACCTGTTCAGTGCAGTGGACGACTCTTTCGTGAGCGCATGGCGTGGCTCTAGACGAGCTAGCTTGTGCGATGAAGCGTGGTTGGTGAAGACGCAGAAGCAGCTTGATGCCACAGCCAATGCGGCTGGGCTTGGAGAATTGACAGAAACGCAACGCCTCGACATTAGCGTAACGAGAGAATGGCTGCACGTCTTAGCTTGGCAGATGGGAGTGAGCAACGGCTTGATCTGGGGCCAAGGAGAAGGAGGGATGAGGCTAGATTACCCAGTCGAGCTGGCCCGGAAGGTAGTTGAAATCACATCCGGCGCAAGTGCTTTGGCACTTGATAGCCACGGAATTGGAATGGTGAGTCAAGAAGCATCATCTTTGACCAGCAGCGCAAAAGGCTAACTTGTCGTGCAGGAACAGAAGCTTTCCGACATTGCTGGATGTCTTGCCGATGTTCTGAAATGTACTGCTGGCGATGCATCCTCGACATTCCTGGAAGGCAAGCAGTACCTCAATATCCTGCTCCAACGTCTTTCCAGCATGCGTGGGAAAGAGTCGCGTTACCTGCGTCCTCTGATGGCCAAGATGGATGGCTTGATGGGCTTCGAATTAAGCAATGCGACACTTCCACCACCACAGGAAATTCAACAGGCCTTGGACGCGAAGCAACACGCCTTTTCTCAGAGCTTACAAGCCCCAACAGCACAAGGCGAATTTGCAACGTCATCCGGTCAGTGGTCGATGAGAGACTCCGTGTCGATGCTTCGGACTTTGTCCATGTGCGGCAACCTGGGCATGCCAAGTCTTTCAGTACCCACTGATGATTGGGGTCAAAGGCGCCCCAGCGGACGAGTGATACCTGTTGAAGAAGAAGAACTCGATCTGCTTCAGCCTTGGCTACAGCAGACCGCCGTCCAGAGCATGTAGGCGGGCGTGACGAAGAACATGAGATGACGAAGTGACTGGATGAGATACGGCTGCATTCGAGGGAGCGCATAGTTGTTTCTGGGCAAGGCGATGGCTTCAGTGAGCGTTACGTACAGACCATATCATACCCATCAATCCTTTTTCAAGCAAAAGAAGTATTTGATCACCATACGGGCTGCATATATTATTCATCCACCTCCCAAATCGCCTCGGCATATCTCCTCAAACTCAATTCCCATGCCGCTCCCGTCTCCTGCACCTCCGACCCGGTTGAACCGCTTTCCCGGCTCTCTTTCTTTCGCACAGTACCATGGCAACACTGAGATTATTATACATTCTGCGCCAACCTTCTCATACCAAGTATTCTCACGGGCATGGGTTACACGGCGAGACATTGGATGCTTATGGTCTGAGACTAATGGGAGTCCCTTCTAGCGTGCGCGCCGGCGGAAGTAACGTGCCTTGACTCGGATATTCGTGGATGTGGGATCCTGGCGAATATGAGGGACAACTTGACAAGGAAGGAGTTGGAGTTGGAGTTGGGGTGGATTATAGAGTGGCACTTGCGTGTAGGAACTTTAGGAAGATGCTCTATAGTACGGAAGAATCTTTCAATTATTACTTAGATAGGAGCGTCGCTTTGAATAAAGAGCTAGGGTGTCGGAGGATTCTGTTGGAAGGGACGGTGGTGTTGGGATTTGAAGAGATGGTGAGGTGATGCTGCTGTGATGTGGGTGGCTCCGACTCGAGTGTAGCAGCTCCTGCGAAATTGGGCCCGCAAGCAAGATGCAGTCACGCTGTGCCACGACGTTGCTTTTCGAGCTGAAGACTCTGTCCCTATAACGACGCAGTCCCAGGAGATGTGGTTGCCGCAGGATGTCCTCTCGGAGACCTCCTTGAGTGGATTTGCACGAGGAAGAAGGTGGGCGAGGATGATTAGGGAAAAGAGATGTCTTCAACCACGGGCGAAGTCCTGAACATGGTGCTAGTTCGACCGCGCATGCGTAGAACAAGTAGACGAGGGTACCTAGAATCTGATTCTGCTCATCGCTGCCAATTTCTACTTCAGCAATGACAGATGTTCTGTCTTCTGTCACCACGATCTTGCAAGGCGTGAGCAACGCTCTGCAGAGTAGACTATGGGGAGAGTTCGCGGATACGAAGGGAGGAATTCACTGACCCAGACTAGTCGCATGTATCACGCTGGACGAACAAATCCGCCTCCAACGACTATCAATAGGACAATCTGAGTAGGTGGTTATAATGCCTAAAAATGCGGGCAGATGGCATGCCCTTTTTCAAAATGAAACTTTCTGCATGGCTTGATTCCACAGTACTTCGACACTATCCTGACAACAAACATGGGGAAGCTGAGCACATAACGTCGACCATCTGTAACAGAAAAGAATCACTCACTCACTCCCCGAATCTCTCCTATACCAAGAATCACCTCAAAAATGATGGGACACCAACGACAGAGAGCAAAAAAGTTAGTATAATCTCCGTAGGATATAACATTAGAATACCTTCTAAGTTAGTATAACGCTCTAAGTAATACACCCCTATCTGCTAGCTAAGACAGCCGGAGCGCTAATCCCCTTCTAGATTGTCTAAATCTAAGCCTTAATCCTCCTCGTCTACTATAGCGCCTTCGACCTAATTATCCTTTAAGTCTTAAAGAATTTAACGGAGACTATATCGATACTTAGACAGATCGCGGACGAGTCTACGAGGATAATAGAACTACCCTATCTACGAGAAATTATCGAAAAGTTTCTAGACGAGGTCTTCGTAACTAATAGCGTATTCTACTAGACTAGTAGTCTATAAGTATTTAGATACAAAGAGTCTAGTTTTTAAGAGCAAAGAGAGATACGGCGTATTTGTCGTCTACTTTAAGACCTTAAGACCGCCTACGAATACTTATCTTTAGTTCTTAGTAGGCTAAAGGTCGTCTAAAGGTATAATTACTAGATTTAAGAGCTAGTTAATCGCGTCGGGTCTAGCTAGATTAACGACTAGGAGCCGTAGCTACGTATACGCCGTTAGCCGCTAAAACTACGCTTTACTAAGAGTTAGTCCCTACTAGTTGCACTCGCGATATCGTACGTAGTAGAATATCGATATAATTATAGTATCTAGTAATAAGGATTGTACTATTTAAGGCAGGTAACTAAGATTCTACTAGATATAGCGCTCGTTATCGATCTATCGATATCGATAAAAGCCTAGGTAACTATACGAGCTATTACTACTTAGTACGACTAGCGATTCTAAGCTATTCTTCGCGTATTAATCTATCGTCGCTTAGTAGAAACGCCGTAGACTTATCCTAAACGACCGATAGTGCTCTACGCGGCCTAGAGTCGCAGCGCTCGACTTTAGAGCTATAGCGCCTTAACTAGCAATTTTAGGCGCAGGCTTATCTTCTATAATTACTTCTTCGACCCGGATAGGTCTAGGCTTCGATAGACGAGGCTCTAGGTACTTTTAAATAATTTGTCGCACCCTATATATCTACTCTATATTATCGTCTAGCTTAATATAGAATCGAGAGAGCTACTCGAAGCTCTAAGTCTTATCGTTAGACTTATAAAAGCGGTCTAGAATCTCGCATTCTAGTATAAAGAGGATATAGCAACTCTTAGGCAAACTAGTATATTCGAATTAGTACTATAGAAAGCTAAATCTCTCGAAGACATTAAAGTAATAACGCTACGGCCGATTAACCCGATAGAAACGAGCTATAGGAACCTTCTCGAGTGCCGCTTCTCTCCTATAAGGCTTAGTATCGAACTTAGCCTATATTAAAGTTCTATCTAGTTTAAAGTCTGCTAGACGAGGCTAGAGTCTAACCTATTCGAAACGTATAGTATTAGTTAAATCGCAATATCGCTTAATATATATAGCCTATTCGTAGGATGTAAACTACTAAGCCGATTTATAAGGTCGTATTAGCGAAATCTTATTTATAGTTAGAGGCTTCTAGTCCTTAAATACTACACTATTCTATAGATTTATATAAGGCCCTTTGCTAAGTATATAGTCGCGGATGCGTTTAATTGCCTCTAGGAGCATCCGCCGTAGTATATAATATAGTAAAGAGGTCGGATCGAGAAAACCGTAGCTTCTTAGACGTAGGTAGGAGTGTCCGACTGCGTTTATCTACTAGACTTCGGAGTCGTCTATTACGGTTACTCGCGACAGATCGTTAGGTAACTTCTTATTACGTACAAGCCGAGGCTTCTTTAGAGAGGCTAACGTAAGCGGGAGGCTAAGATAGAATAATTAGTACAAAGGTAATTCTAACTAGTAAGTAAGTAATATAAGTTAAACGCCTCGAGCTATAAGGGTATTCCGGCGTTCCTAAATATAAAGGAGATATCTTGTCTATAGTCGTAAGCGACGTAAGCGACGCTATCGCTTTCGACCGCTCCTATCGCTCCTAACAAGATAGAGCGACAGCTTAGCTCGCTAGTCTTAGCGTCGCTCTAAGATTACATAAGGACTCTAACTAATCAGATCCGTAATACTATCCCCTTCCTTAAGCGGAATAGTCCCTTATTCCGGAAGTTTCTAATTCCTAACTTCTTTATTATACTAAAGTTATCGAAGGACTTGTCTTCTCGCTAGTATAAGGAAAATATCGTAAATAATATCCTCGCTAACTGTTTCGAAATGCCGATCCGCTACTTTTATTACGAATAGGCCGGTAAATCCTATAAGGTCGATCTTCGTTCCGGTCGCTACTCCGAGTATACCTTATATAGCTAGTCCTATAATATATAAGTTACTTATATAGAGTATAAGAAAATCCGGAAGGCGCGCCTAAAGATAGCTAAAAATCTTAAGGCGGCCGAAGAGGAGGAGGACCTCCTTACGCGGAGGCTTTTTAAGTATCGCGTAAAGGTCCGTCGCTTACGTAAGTCGCTACGTATAAAGGAAGATTAGGAGGTATAAGCTCTTAAGGTAGAGGAAGCCTCTATCTAATAGGCGGAGGAGCTTAAAAGAGAGCTAGGTTCCTTACCTATAGAGCCGATACTATTCTCGTTGCCTACTAACGAGCCGTTTCCCCTAGATAGCCGGTTATAGATGTCCCCTTATAACTAGAGTCGTCTAGATAGGATATCCTAGCCTGTCTCTAAAATAGTAAAATCCCTAGTAGGAGTGCCGAGAATCTAGTATCCTAAAGGGATATATTCTAAGTATTTCTCGTCCATTTTATATTCTAGCTAGTTAGTCTAGTAGTATAATTCTTAGCTATAAAAGACATAATTGCTAGGTACGCTACTAGAGTCCCTACTCCTCGAGCTATACTACCCTAGGTATTAAGAACTCTAAGGCGCTATAATCGATAGAGTCTAAGAGGTCGTAGGTTTAATTCCTATACTAGCTATTTCTTTTTGTCTAGTTTTAGTATTTTTTAATTATCTGCTAACAGTTCTATAGGTTTCCTTTTAGTTCCTAAGTGTTTTCTAAATATAGGTATTCTTTCTACTTAACAAGGTATTTCTAACCTTGCTAGTCTAGGATCTTCTCGACTTTAAACTCGTTTTCTTCCTTAGGTTAAAAGTAAAATGTTTCTTAATATAGTGTTTTAGCGTCTATAGGTTCTAGTATAGAGATATAGAACACTAGGTAGATTTTTGCGTCGTCCGGTAATTTAAGTCGGTAATTAACTAGTCCTTTAGGCTTATTAATTAAAAATAGCCCGACTTTAACGTAGTCTAGTAGTTTCTTAGTTGATCTCCGGGTTCTTAGATTCTTCGTTAGGAGGTAGACCTTATCCCCCTTTTTTAGCTAAGGTGCTATTTTTCGTTTAGTATTATACGGTCCCGTAATCTTTTGTTAAGACTCGGCAATTGCCTTTTGTAATTGTTTATATACCTGCTTTAAGTCTTCTAAAGCGACTATCGCCTTATCTGTATATAGATACTATAAATACCTTTCCCCGAATAGCTACGGATGTTTCCTAAAATTAGCGAAGAATAGTGTTTCTTTCGTAGTCTTAGATTGTTAATTGTTTAGTACAAGTTGTGCTATAGGCAATAGCGATGCCTAATTGTTTTATACGTAGTTAACGTAGTATCGTAAGTATACCTCTAAGGCCTAGTTCTTAATTTCCGTTTAGCCGTCTATCTATAGGTAGTATACCGTTAATAGCTTATGCCTAATTCTAAGTATCGCTATAAGCGTCTTCTAGTAGTTTAACGTAAAGAGTTTATCTCTATCCGTAATATAGGTCTTTAGAAATCTATAGTATCGTACAAGTCTATCTAGTACGAGGTATCCGAGTTGCTCTGCTATACTTGCTTCGTTAGCAGGAATAAAGTGTGTATATTTCGTAAGCCTATCGACTATAATAAGTATTATATCGTAGCTATATCCTATAACTAGATCCTTAGACTTTAGTAGTTTCGTAATAAAGTCTATTGTAACTTCGTCCTATAGTTTATCTAGTAGCGTCCTAAATTAGATATATCTATATTTAGCGTGTCTATTAGCCTTATTACGCTAATATTATAGACATTTCTTAATATATTCTAGAACTCGTTGTCGCATATATAGGAATCCGAAGCTTCGCTTAACTAGTTCTATTGTTTTTGAAACTCTAGGGTGTCTATTTTCTAGTCCGTCGTAGTGTTGTTATATATACTCTATAACTCGTTCCTTAGGTACTTAGTATTTCCTATATTCGATTAGGAACTGTTCTTCTATATCCTAAAGAACTTGTATAATATAGTTAAATTCCTTTGTATTAGCACTAAGGCTTCCGTCTTAGTTTGCCTTTAATATCTATTACTATACTAGTTCGTAACCTTCTATATAGTCGCTACGGCGGCTTAGTACGTTAGCTCGTCCGTTCTCGCGTCCTAGGGTATAGCGGATTTCGAACTTGTACTGTCCTAGTAGCTCCGACTAGCGGGCCTATCTTCGGGTTAGTACTTTAGTCGTAGTAAAGTAAGTTAGATTCTTATAATTAGAAAGAATCGTAAGACTTAGTGCTCCTTCCGCGTATACTCGCTAGTATTATAGTAATAAAACTATTGCAAGTAGCTCCTTATTATAGATATCGTAGTTCTATTCCGTAGGTAATATTTTCCTCGAGTAATAGGCTACCGGGTATCGTTTCCCGTTATACTCTTAGGTAAGATATGCTCCTATAGCTCTATCTAACGCGTCTGTCTCTATCTAGACCGCCTTATTCCTATCGAATAATCGTAGCGTTAGTATAGAAGCGCATTGCTCCTTTAGTTGCCTAAACGCTTTATCTTCCTTCGTACTCTAGTTCTATTTATTGTCTTTCTTTATAAGCTCCGTAAGGGGTACCGCTATCTTAGAGTAGCCCTCGATAAATTTCCTATTATAGTTAGCTAATCCTAGGAATAATTGTACGTCCTTAACGTATACTAGCGTTAGCTATTCCTATATTAACTTAGTTTTTTCTAGATCGATCCTAATTCCTATATTGCTAATAATAAATTCTAGGAACTTAACTTCCTTCTTATAGAATTCGCATTTCTTAGGTACAGTCTTAAATCCTACTTAAGTGAATCGTTTAAAGACTTCCTATACTATTCGTATATAGTCCGCGAGAGCTCCCTTAGTATAGACTAAGATATCGTCTATATATACGATAACGTATACGTCTAGGAGGTCTCGGAGGACTTCGTTTACGAGGTCTTAATATAACGCTAGGGCATTCGTAAGTCCTATAGGTATAACTAAGAATTCGTAAAGCCTGTATCTTATTCGGAATACTGTTATCTACTCGTATCTAGCTGCTATACGTATTGCGTAAAACGTATCGCGTAGGTTAATCTTCGTATACTAGTCTAATCTAGTTAATCGGTCTTGCATTTCTTCGATGTTTAGTAATAGGTACCGATTCTTAATCGTAATGTCGTTAAGTCGTCTAAAATCGACTACTAGCCGTCCTTCGTCTAATCCGGCTTTCGGAACGAATATTACTAGTAAGGCTGCCGAGGATATCGACTTCCGTATCTAGCCTTTTTCTAATTTCTCTTTTAGCTACTTGTCTAGGGTTTTAAGCTCTTTCTTAGATATTGCGTATAAGGGTCCCTATAGAGGCTCTTTCCTAGGCTATAAGTGTATCTTGTAATCCTATAGTTAGTATTTAGGTAAGGCCGCCTTGCCTCTTTCCTCTTTAAAGAGTCGCTTCTACTTGCTATACTCTTTAGGAATGTCTAGGTCCGAGATTCTAGTTTTATTCTTTAATAGCGTATATCTTCTATCCTTCCCGTAATTATTGTTATAACCCTCCTAACCTAACGGTAGTATCGATCCGGGTTAAATACGGTTCTCCGTAATTCCTATCGACGTAAACGTCTTACGAGTCGCTCTACGTTTATTAATCTTATCTGTCTGCGAACGCGGCCGCTATATAGGTTAAATGCCGATTATATAGTCGTATTCCTCGAATATAAGTACTCCTCTTCTCTAATCTACGACTAGGTTATACTTTCTTAACTAAGGTATGCCTAGTACAATATTATAACTAGCTATATTAGTAATATCTAAGACAATTTCCTCGTAGTACTATTAGATAGCTAGTAGTAACGGTATCGTCTCTCGTTCTATACTAGGTAGCGGTAACCTATCTACTACTATAAGTTTATATATAAAGGGCTACGCCCTAGGTAGAAAGCGCTAGCCTTAGGCATTCGGCCTACGCGACTCTAACCTACTACTTAGCGCTTAGCGTACCGTACAAAACCATTCGGATTTACGTAGATAGACTTAGCTCTTTATCGAACCTATTAAGTCTTATATCTAGTATCTGCGTACGCGTTACTTACCCGTAATATTAGGTTCGATCTTTATTATAGGAAACGCTAAGGTTTACTAGGAACCCGAGTAAGAAGGCTAGGGGAACGCTGCCCCTACTACGCTAGAGATAACTAGGGATAAGATTTATCGCGCCTTCGAGAGTCTCTATACTAGGTAATAGACAATAGAAGCCTAGCTATAAGCTACGCGCTCTGCGCTCTAATAGGCGGAAGTATCTCGCTAGGCCGGGTCTGCTAAAACTAGTACGACGCGAGACTAGTCTACGAACGAGATCCTAAAAGGACTCCTAGAAACCCTCTTAGCTACCGGCTAAAATATAACGGCGTTACGCGAATAGAAGCTACTATCGTAGGACGGAAAAGCTAAGACGTTTCGGGACTACCTACTACGACTAAGAAGTTCGTACCGAGTTCGTTTTAGGTTAAAACCGAAGCTCTCTAAAGATTACTACTAGGATACTATCTATAATACCCTACCGGCGAAGGAACGCGCTAGAATACGCTACTTCTAGGAAAGAGGAAGCCTTACGAAAGGAAAGGACCCCGAGGCTTTCTTCTAGCAACTCGAGGACGTATTTACGGATAGTAACGAAGCCGCTAAGGCGCTAGAGCAACTCTAAGCCCTAAGGCATACTTAGGGATAACCCTAGCACGACTACTAGCTAGAATTCGACGGCCTCCTACTAAGCGTAGGCGGAGACCGCTAGACCGACGATACAAAAATCGGATACTTAAAGAATACCTTCTCGAACGCGGCTAAGACTTATACCGCCGCCGTACTAAAGATTAAGGATTACTACCTCTATATAGAGGAAGTCGAGCGAATTATAACGAACCTCGAATCGACGGACTAGTTTAAATAGGCTATAAAACGCTAGCAAGAAAGGAAGAAAGAGACCGCGAGCCCTTCGGTAGTTATCCTATCCTATACGGCTCCTACGGCGAACTCGAAGGTCGACTCCGACGGGGACGTAGTTATAAACCCTACCTAAACGAACGCCTTCTATAAGAAGAACCGCGGAGGTTAGTAAGGAATAGTAGGGAAGCCTAGGGCTAAATAGGTCGACTCTATAGAGAGAGAGAAACGTAAGGAGAAAAGGCTCTACTTCCGCTATAGAGCGAGCGGGTACTATATTCGCGACTACCTATACGTACCGCCGGTTTAACCTACTAAGATTAGCGTTACCTCCGTATAACCTATACTAGAAGACGCGGAGGATTAGTCGGACTTAAGCAGTTCCGACTCGGGAAAAGAGTAACTCTCGCTTAGAGTTAGGAGTTAAGAGTAGATAAAGTATAGGTAAGGAAATAGGAAGAAGTTAAAAAGGATATAAACGGGAATCTTATATATACCGATATAGTCCTCGAAAATAACGTCGGAACTTCTACTCTTATCGACGAAGGATACTAGTACTACGCTACGATTAATACGGGCCTAGCTAAAGGCCTCGGGCTTAGCTATATTAGCCGAGAGTCCTAAGAAGTAAAAGGAGCGTCGTCTACGATATAGAACGCGAAGATTATCGGAGTCGTCGCCTTCTAGATAGAAATTAATAGGTTCCGATAGACGGTATACGCTTATATCGTACTAGGATTAGCCTTCCCCCTTATCCTAGGGAACCTATAGAAGATATATAACAAGGTTAGGACTGCGCCCGAAAAGCGTCGGTACTATTATAGGAGGGCCCGGTATTAGGTTAATAAAGGGCGTTACTACCGCGAATTCGATACAAGTAAGAATATTACTACGATCGACGCTACTAGAAGCCTACTTACCGCTACAATTACTAAGGACATTAAAAAGGCCCTAAAGACGAAAGAATATCCGACGATCGAGGAGCTAAAGAAAAAGCTACCTCCGGAGGTTCGTAATATAGCCGCGCTATTTTATTAAAAGGAAGCCGATAAGTTAGCGCCCTATCGCCCCGGTATCGACTATATAATAGAACTCTATAAAAACCTAGACAGATCCTAGCCGTAGCTCCCCTAGGGCCCGCTCTATAGTATATCGAAATAGGAGCTCTTAGTCTTACGAAAGTTACTTAACGAACTCCTAAAGAAGGGATTTATTAGACCCGCGAACTCCGAAGCGGCGGCGCCTATATTGTTCGTTAAGAAACCTAGCGGTAGGCTCCGGTTCTACTATAACTATAGGGCGCTTAACGCTCTAATAAAGTAAGATAGATATCCCCTCCTACTAATCCCGGACACTATAAGGAACCTAACGGAGGCCCGGTAGTTAACTAAGGTTAACGTAGTCTCGGCCTTTTATAAGATTAGAATAGCAAAAGGATACGAGTATAAGACGGCCTTCCGGACTAGGCTAGGCTCGTTCGAATAGCTAGTATACCCGTTTAGTTTGTCTAGAGCCCCGGCTATATTTTAACGGTATATTAACACTCTCCTATAGGAGTATCTAGACGACTTCGCGTTAGCGTATATAGACGACGTAGTTATCTACTCGAGCGGGTCGAGGGAAGACTATTTCCGTAAGGTAAGGGCGGTTCTTAAGAAGCTTTAGGACGGAGGCCTTTACCTCGATATTAAAAAGAGCGAATTCGCCTAGAAAAAGATTAAGTACCTAGGATTTATCGTCTACGCCGATAGAGGAGGAGTATTAGCCGACTCCGAAAAGGTAGAAGCTATATAAAAATAGGTAGTACCTAAGACCTAAAAGGAAGTTCGTCGTTTCTTAGGATTTATAAACTACTACTATATATTCGTACCGAACTATTCTAAGATCTCCGCACTATTAACCGCGCTTACCGGTAAGGGAACCCCGTTCTCCTAGAGAGAAGAATAGGACAAAGCGTTCGAGACGCTAAAGGACAAATTCTACCGCGCCCCGGTACTTACCTAGTAGGACCTATCCCTTCCTACCTTCCTTAAGACGGATTATAGCGGGTTCGCGATTAGGGGCGCCCTTATCTAAGAAAAGGTAGGGATCCGCCGACCGGTAGGCTTCTTTTCGAAGAAACTAAACAAAGCGGAGATTAATTACGATATCTATAATAAGGAAATGCTCGTAGTCGTATCTAGTATTAAGTTTTAGGACTCCGAGCTAAAATTATATAGCCCCTTTACGATTTAGACGGACTATAAGAACCTAGAATACTTTATAGTAAAGCGCTAGCTATCCGAAAGATAGATCCGATAGTAGGAAGAACTAGCGAAGCACTAGTTTACCCTAGTCTACCGGCCGGGAATCGAAGCTATCCTACTAGATACCTTATCGAGGAGAGAATAAGATACGTTAGGCTAAGACGATAAGCTTTTAAGGTTCCGGAGATTCTTAGAGCCGGACCTCTCTCTAAACTAGCCGGAAAACGTCTAGATTTCTAGTACTACTATCTATAGCTTCCCGCGTATTATAAAGGCGAGCCCGTTATCCCTACTCGCGAACGAAACGGAGCCCGCGTAGCCTTCGCCGGAAAGCGCTAAACTATTCTAGGACCTAGAGATAAACGATATATAGAAGAGCATTATCGAGAAAGATACGGTATACTAGACGGTAGTACGGAAAGTCCGTAAGGGATATAGAATATTATAACCGGAAATTAAAGTAAAAATTCAGATCGGGGATTATATAATAGACCCTAAGGGGTTCCTTCGCTACCGCGGCAAGCTCTAGGTTCTAGGAGCCCTAGCGACGACGGAAATAGAATATAAAGATATCGAGGCTAAGGAACTATAGTAGGATATACTACGTACGAAGATTATCTAGTCGATCTACGACTCGCCGCTCTATAGCTACCCTAGCCGGGATTCTACTACTTCTATACTAGGTCGCGACTTTTACTAGCCGCTATAGTCGAAGTAGGTACGGCAATTCCTATAGAACTACAACTATTATAGACGTAATAAGGTATAGAGGGAATACAAACACAGCCTCCTAAAACTACTACCGGTACCCGACCGTTTCTTCTAGGAAATCTCGATAGACTTTATAACTAACCTGCTAGAGTTAGATAGGAACCGGTATCTATAGGTAATTAAAGACCGCCTTAGCAAGTAGATCGCCCTTATCGGTACTCCCTCTATAAAAGTAGAGGAATACGCGGTTTTATTTCTAAAATACTAGGTTAGGTATTACGGACTACCTCGTACTATTACTAGCGATAGAGGTACGAATTAGATAAGCACTTTCTAGAGGGAGATATATTAACTACTCGGCGTAAAGTAGAGGTTAAGCTCCGCTTACTACCTATAAA
Source organism: Pseudocercospora fijiensis CIRAD86 (assembly GCF_000340215.1). NCBI lineage: Eukaryota > Fungi > Ascomycota > Dothideomycetes > Mycosphaerellales > Mycosphaerellaceae > Pseudocercospora > Pseudocercospora fijiensis. Next base: position 448,976 of record NW_006921533.1, read on the forward strand.
CCGACGGGGGTCTAGAGTGCGTAAACTAAGATATATAAGCTTACCTACGGAACTATATTAACTAGATACAGTCCGATTAGAACTAATAGCTTCCTACGGCAGAACTAGCGTTTAACGGGAGATACTAAGCGGGGTTAGGAATAAGCTCTTTCTTCGCGACTTACGGTTACGAATCTACCTCCCCCGTTACGTTAGAAGAGGACCTAGCTATCGATAGACGGCTAACTACGGCGAAACGGGCGGAGGAGTTCGTAGACAAGATTAAGAAGATCTTAGATCTATACTAAGTATAAATAGCGGAAGCCGTATAGAAATAAGAGGACAGTGCAAATAAGACTAGAACTCTAGCGCTAGTATATCGTATTAGAGATAAGGTCTAGCTCGACCTAAGGAATTACTAGACCGGTAGACTAAAGAAGAGCCTCGACTCGAAGTACGCTAAGTATATAGTAGAAGAGGTATTGTCGCCTATCTTAGTACAACTCTTAGGGATACCTAGCAATATTTACCTAGTATTCTATACCGACCTTCTAAGACTTACAAGCCGGGACCCCCTTCTAGGGTAGGTAACCGACGACGAATAGCCGGACCCTATCTTATTCGAGACGTATAAAGAGTAGTAGGTCGAAGAAATCCTATACGCCCGGAAAAAGAAGTAGGGCCGAGGGCGAGAAGCACTCGTAAAATAGAGCGGATACTATAAACCTACGTAGGAACCCCTAGACTATATCGCGGATACCTCCGCGCTAGACGACTTCGAAGCGAAATATAGACAAATCGAGGAGAACGACGGGCCTCTAGGAGATTAGGAGAAGAGAGGAAAATAGAAGAAATAATATAGCAACCTAGAGTTTTTTTCCGCGGAGTAACGGGTTTATAGATTCTAGGGACTTTTGCTAACTTCTAGAGTTTAGATTTTCTTACTAACTTATTAGACTTAGGTTTACTAGAATACTAGAGAAGAGAAATATAATTTAGAGTTAAGAAGAATTTTATTTAGGTATTTATAAGTAAGTATCGGATCTCCGCCCGAAATTAGAAGGTTACCTTAGGACTATAACAAGAATAATAATAATATATCCGAAACTACCTAGAGCCTACTAGAAAACCTACGGAAACCTTTACTCCTCTAGCGGACCTAGACGATTATTACTAAGGCGGAGGGTAGTCGGAACGCTACTAAAAAAGAGAGGTTAGCGAGAGAAAGTCGAAGGGTAGCGAGGAACTTACGTCTAAGTCTATTAAGCTACGATATTAGCGACGGTGTTCGTTACCTCCGAAGCGATAGCGCTAAAACAAACGGTTAGCGAGGGTTTTATCGTAGGAAACGGGGAATCTTACCTAGATAATAACCCCTACGGCTAGAGAGACTTAAGAGCTTTCTATACCTTAAGAACCTTAAGAAGCTCGGAGTGCTTCTCGGCGATATTAGCGCGGGTCGCGCGGGTATAGCTAGCGTAGGCTATATAGGCTATTTAAGGACTAAATAGTTAGCGAGAGATTCGGTACGGGAATCGCGATAACTTATAGTAAGGCGTAAGCAATTCTCTTGCAAGCGTAATTAGCGCAAGCCTTCGAGCTAGCGGGCTTAAGAAAAGTTAGCGGACCCCGCGATAAATTAGACAGGAACCTTATAGATTAGTCGGCGTAGTCTTCGCCGGAGTTGTAGCAACTAATATAGTAAATTCGACGAGCTATCTAGGATAAGTTAATTTTATAAAGGGAACCGAGGAGGAAGGGGAGGGACTTACGGTATTAGTAGTAGTAGTAGTAGTAGTAGTAGAGGTATATATAAAGAAAAGAAGAAGAAGAAGAAGAAGAGGGAAATATTAATACTCCTAGAAAGCGACGCCGAAGTAAAGGTCGCGAAAGTAAAGGAAAGCGCGATTATAAGTAAAGCGTTTAAAAGCGCAGTTACGGCGCATTCTAGAAGGCGGTAAGTAGGTAAAAGAGCGCGGTTTAGTAGTCGCGAAGAAAGTTATAGTCGTTAAAACCCTAGGTACGGCAACTCCGACCGGAAAGTAGTAGAAACCCCGATCGTAAAGGAGGAAACTACGAGCGCGTTACTTTAGGGAAGCTTAGATAGGTATAGATCTAACGGATAAAGTAATAGCGATAGAAACTACGGAGGGCTTTCTATCCCCGCTAAGGAAGGGGAGGAGGACGGGGGTAATATAAAGGGCTACGCCCTAGGTAGAAAGCGCTAGCCTTAGGCATTCGGCCTACGCGACTCTAACCTACTACTTAGCGCTTAGCGCACTGTACAAAACCATTCGGATTCACGTAGATAGACTTAGCTCTTTATCGAACCTATTAAGTCTTATATCTAGTATCTACGTACGCGTTGCTTACCCGTAATATTATACGCTCCTTCTCTTCTACTTCGGGTTGCGATCCCTTAGCTTTTAACGAATAATTCGGAGGCAAAGTTCCCGCTCGCTCCGGAATCTATTAACGCACTCGTCGGGTGCCCGCTAACGATAACTTTTATACAGAAGACTACTATTAATACTTAAGCGCTTTCGGTATTAAGGAACTCTCTTAGAACGCTCTAATCTAGAGAGTTAGTCCGTTTCCCGAGTCCTTTCGTTGTATTATATTAAACTGTTCGCGTCGCACTATATTCTTACTACAATAGTTCCGTACTATATAGCCTTCCTTGCTATACGTATAGCAAGTTAATCTTCCTGCTTTCTTAGGCGAACTCTTGCCCTTTCTTCCTTTAAATGTTCGACCCTTCTAGGTAGCGTCTAGCTCTATTAGTTGCGCGCTATAGTAGTTGTTCCTCTTTAGTTTATCGTAGGTACTATAGTTTCGTCTATTGTCGTATCTAGGAGTATAACTAGCTTTTCTAGAAGTCTTAGAATCGTAGCGTCGTTCTAAAGCTCGTTTATAGAGCCTATCGTCGAGATCGATCGTAACCTTAACTAATATTTCTATATTATCTATTTTTCTACCGTCGCGTATAAGCTCGTCCTTAACGTTATCCTTAAGACCTCGCCGATATATTATTATAAGAGCTTCGTCGTCCTAATCTGTAAGTTAGGCGTATTCCTAAAATTTAGTAGCGTAATCGGTATATAACCCCTTCTAAGTTAAGTGTTAGATAACCCTAACTATAGTAGCAACCTCGTTAGAAGATCTAAAGACCTTCTTTATCGTACGCTTAAGATGTTCGTAGCTTACGAAGATTCTATCCGAATTATCGGTTCCGTTGCTATCTAGATAGGTCCTAAGAAATAGTTTAACCTAATACTAAGCCCTACCTCGTATAAACGTCGTTGCGGAGACTAGCTTTAAGTTGTCTTAAACCTAGTTAAATATAAAATACATATCTATCTAGTTAACCTAGGTATCGAACTTGTCTCGGTCGCTATAATAGAAGTCTAGCTTTCCGATCTTAAGAGAATCGTTTCCGGTATAGGTTCCTAGTATACTACTAATACTAGAGGTAGTACGTCGAGTACTGCCTATCTCGCTAGGGGCGGGAGTTCCCCTTCCGACTTGTAATAAGGCACTTATCCTAAGGGCGTTTAAAGTATTACGGTTACTCGCGACAGATCGTTAGGTAACTTCTTATTACGTACAAGCCGAGGCTTCTTTAGAGAGGCTAACGTAAGCGGGAGGCTAAGACAGAATAATTAGTATTAGCTAGTAACCGGCCCTACACCTATAGGCTAGTTTTAAGCCTATATAAGAGGCCTCCTTCTATATTGTAGATAGAGCATTAACCTCGTATAGCATATTGTTTATATTACACTTCTATAATGCCTATATTGCAGGGCTCTAGTTATTAGCCTAAGCGACAGTCTCGTTATCCTATCTTGCTAAACATAGCTGCCTATATTGCTATAGGTTATATTACCCTCGGTAGCCTATACTATTGCTACGAGTAGTAGTAGTAGTATTGGTTTCCGTCCTTTATTAGAGCCGAAGGTAGGGCTATCTCTTTATATCTAATAGGTTCGGGTATGTTAAAGGTAGTCTCTAGGCACGAATAGCTATAACCGAAGCGAGGGCACGATAAGAGCCTACGATACGGACGATACTAAAGTATCTTAAGGGGCCGTTACGACAAGCAGAGAAACCTCTTAACGAGGGCATCGCTTTAACCCCGAAAAGCTACAAACCCTTAGGACTGTTATAGCTTAGGGCCTAGTCTATAACTATAGCTAGCTTCTAAGGACTCGGCTCCGGGTCGAAGACCTATTTAGTACCGCTTGCTCGAGATAAGCTACTATACGCCTAAGGAGGAGATAGACTAATTACCTATCGGCCTTACTTAGTTTGCTAAGACTATCTATACGATAGCAATTTCTAGATTACAGGTCGGATGCCTAGACAGTTCCCCTATTAACCGGGTAGATTGTTTCGGGATTCGCTGCCTCGTTCGGACAGTGCTTAGCCTTCTACTAGAAAAAGAAGGTCCCCGCCCCCCCGCCTAGCTAAAGGAGATACGAGCTAGTTTCTAGGATCTAGGTATAAATAGAGATTGTAGTCTCTCCCTCCGAGCGGCTTTCGTCTAATACTAAACTTAGCTCCTAGGGGTATGTAGGCGACCCCTAGGAGGCCAAATTCTAATGCTACCCCGGGGGTAATATTAGAAGAAAACAGCCTAGCACACCATTTTCTTGTATAGCAATATCGAAACAAACCAAACCTATAACATATACCGAAAACACTTTCCTATAGCATTTCATTTTAACTACTTTATAACAATCGAATAAGCTCTAGCTCTAGCGAAAACGAGTATTACGAATTAGCGGAATCTTCGGAATCTAATAACCTACTAGACCCTATTAACGAAGAAATCAGGCGACGACTAGTTGTTATAAGCGCCGTCGAACTAGGGGCTATCGAGCCTTCTACGCCCGAGGCCCTCTATAATATCGTTATAAAGATGATTTAAGGGCAAACTAACCTTCTCCGTTAGAACAGGCGTCGCCCGCTAGAGCTAGGAAGCAGTAGGAACCCTTTATTCGAAGGGTAGAACGCTATAGCGCACGTAGAACGCTTTAAGGACAACTTAGCCGAGTACGGACTCGAAGAGGAGTCGGACTAGTATAAGGTCCGGTCCCTTACGAGGACTACTATTACTAAGCTTTACCGAACCCTTAGAACCCTAGTTAGCTACCTAGAAAAGGACGATAAGTCTAATACCGACTAGGAGGTCTTTAAACAGGCCTTTATAAGGGAGTATCGGGATCGCGATAGCCGTCGTATTAAAGGCAGTCGTACGTAGCTTAAGAACCTCTATATAGAGAGGCGTACCGAAGATAACGACCTAAAGGAGTACGTCCGCGAGTTTGTTAAGTTAGCGGACGGCATCGACTAGTAGGACCTCGAGAATTCTTAGAGAACGAGGCTACTCCTTAAAGGGTTGCCGTAGTCTACGGCTAAGCGTGTCTTCCGTCGCTATAAGCTTAGCGAAGCTAATCCCGAGACCTTTAGGAAGTATAAAGAGGTCCTAGAGGCTATTAAGGACGATATTAATAGCTCCGCTAACGTAAAGAAGTTCATTTACGGCGAGGACCGGAATAACCTAGCCTAGGTAAGGAACGATACCTCGGGAACTAGAGGGCCTAAGTTTCTTCCTAAATCGCAAAGTAGTCCTAGTACCGTAACTCCTACTATTACTAAGCATTCTTAGGACGTTGCGGACTTAGCTGAATCCCTAGCCTAGCTTAACCTTAATGCGAAAGCACTATAGCGAGTTAGGGAGGTCCTTAATACTAGTATACTAAAGGATGTGCTACTAGTCTACTAGGTCTCCGATCCTAACTACCCTAAGGCCCCTTTAGTTAACGTCTACGCTATACGAAAGATCTATTCTAACTTGGATAGCAAGTGCTAGATGTACGGCGGTTTCAAACATATTCAATTAGACTGCCCTATCTAGAAAGAGCTTCTTAAGAGGAAGCTCGTTATATAAGTAAATAGTCGGTTCTACTATACCGATACTAGCGACAAGATTGACTTCGAGTAGGATCGTAGAGCCCCGAAGCTGCCTTAACTTAGGAGTCTTCTAGAAAAGAAGTATAGTAGCAAGATCGAGTTTAAGGACACTAGGAATAGTACCCTCGCCGCTATTGCTAAACGAGAAACTTAGAAGGTTAGGGCAAAACAGGTTGAGAAGCGGAGTAGTAATAGTACTACTAAGCCTATTAAAGTCAACTTTGTGTCTTAGGACCCGGACGCAGTTACTAATGTTTACGCGGTTACTAAGAACAGTATAGATGTCTACGCTGCTACAAGGTCCTAAACTTAGTCGTCCTAAACCTAGTCGTCCTAGGGCAAGGGCAAGAGCCCGTAGAACCCTACCCGCCCTAGTACGGCAGCCCCTACTAGGATACTTAAGAAGCAGGCAGCTAACAAGGCTAAGAAATAGCGAGAATTAGTCGCTAAGACTAAAACACTCTAGATAGCTAAAGACCGTACAACCCGAGCTAGTATAGCCTCTCCGGAGGTTCTAGAGACTCCGGATATCGATATAGAGGATGCTACTACCGACCTTAGTAGTACCCTAGGCCTAGCTAACCCGCCGGCCTATAAACGAAAGTTAGCCGACCTAAAGAGCTTTCGCTTTAATAGGTATATAAAGAAGTATAGTACCGGGCCTACTAACTCTTACGACACAAAGGCAAATGCTCTCTTCTAGGCTTTATAGTTCCTAGACCTTAAGTCTAACGTATCTATAGGGGAGCTTTTAGTATACGGTTTGCCTACTAACCTGTTCTAGAGCTGGATTCCTAACGATACTATCTTTATAAAAGACCTTGTAGCCCTCCGACGTAAATAGGGGCGAGAGGACTATATCGACGTCTCTTCCCTATAGTTCCTTCCTAAATTTTTAGGGGCCTAGGAGTTAGCAGAAGGCGAATCGGTAACCTACGAGAGCTAGGAGACTATCGATAATGCTAACGAAGAAGGGATTAAGGAGATAGGCCGAGGGGATAACGATAATGCCGACCCTGCTTCGGTTTTAGTCTCTATTAAGGCTGTCCGATTTACTAGCTAACAAATCGGTCGAGTAGGACCTCCTCGACCTAAGGAACTTTACTCTATCCCTAATAATATAGACCTTTCCGCAGTTACCCGTTCCTTTGCCGTCGTTCCCGCTATCTATATTTAAGTTACTATCGGAAGCTATAGTTAGTAGTTGCTAGCAATACTTAATAATAGTTTAGAGTTACTTATTATAAGTAAGCGCTAGGCTAAACAGCTCCGACTGCTAATAAACAGAGATATTTCCCTTAGTATATAGGGAGTAAATAGGGAGGTTGCGCTAGTAGGTGCCTACTACAATATTATAGTAGACGCTTTCGGTATATGCTTTTCCTTTACCTTCTAGATTGCCGCTAACCCGAATACGCTAATTATTCTAGGTCGACTATAGTCTCGTATAACCCGGGGTATCTAGCGCAACTGCGACGATAGCTCCTAGAAAGGAACTATCGCTAACTAGAAGGGCAACCGAGTCGTATTTACTAGTTATATCGGAAATACTAGCTGCAAATCCTACGAGGATATCCTTACTACTTCTAAACGCTCTTCGGGAAACGCTATAGCGCGGTTATAAGACCGGCAATCTACGCTATAAGTTAATATAGCTTGAATAGGTTATATCTAGAGGTGCGCCGCTCCGTACGATAAGGCTAGTTCCTAGGCTCTATACTAAGGAGACGAATGCTCGAAGCGATAGCGAGCATAATAGTACAACGACTACCTAGTGCACGAATCTCGGTAATAATGCTATCGCAGGCATCGCCGCCGGAAGCGGATCTACCCGAGCCCGAGTCCGAACTAACTAATTAGAGCGCCGAGCTAATGCTACCCCGGGGGTATTATTAGGAATCTAACGTTTTCGCCGGAATTATAAATTAGGATTACTAGCTATATACCTACCGACTTAAGGAGACTTCTAATAAGGTTTACGCGCTGTTCTATTACGCTAATCTCCGGGCCTAACGTTAAAGAGAGAGGGCTCGGGTATTACGAGCGGTTAGCGTATATACCCTATATAAGAGGGTAGCTAATAAGATTAAGCCCGTAAAAGGCAGCGTATATATAACCGATAGGTCCAATCCTAGCGGAAATCCTAACTAGCGACAAAAGTGCCTTAACCGCGAAGCGATATTAATACCTAGGGATAGTCTATACGACTAGAGGTATATTACTAAAAAGTTCTCCGCTATTCCTAGGGGATCGAGGCTAACGCCGGAGAGACTAGCGAATATTAAACCTAGCATCGAGCTTTCGGATCTTGAACTAGATTTGCTATACGAGCTTCTATATAACCGCGAAGCCGTATTAGTATATAACTTTACGTATCTAGGCAGGATTAACCCGGAGGTTACCCCTCTATAGAGGATCCGAACGATCGAGTATAAGCCTTAGGCTTACCTAGGGTTTAAGCTAAACCTAAGCCTAAGAGGTATAGTTAAGGACATAATACGGCAGCGTATAAAGGCTAGTACCTTAGAGCCTTCCTATGCCTCGTATCGCAACCTATACTTCCTAGTTTAGAAGAAGATAGCTCCTAGGGAACTAAAGAAGTACCGTCTAATTAACGCTATACAAAAGTTTAACGTAGTTACAATTAGAGATACTAACCTCCCTCCGGAGACTAATAGGTTCTCGGAAGCTTTTGCTAACTATATTGTAGCCTTACTAGTTAATGTTTTCTCGGGCTACGACTAGATCCCTCTCTATCCTAATAGCCGCGACCTTACTAGTTTCGAGATACCTCTTAGGCTGTATAGACAAACTACCCTTCTATAAGGGGCAACCAACTCCGTAGCCTAGTTCGTTCGTATTATAAACCAAGTCCTCGCGGCCTATATCTCCTATATAGCGATACCTTTCCTTAACGATATCGGCATTAAGGGCCCTAAAACTAGGTACGATAATAAAGAAGTAGAGCCTAGTATCCGTAGGTTCTTTCTCGAACACATTTAGAACCTCGATAGTGTCCTCTACGACCTAGAGCGAGCTAACCTAACGGTGTATAGGGAGAAGCTTTAGCTCCTATGCAAACGAATAAATATTGTCGGGTTTGTAACTAATAAGAACGGCCGCTATCCTAACAATATACAGGTCCTAAAGATTGTATCCTAGCTAGACCCTACCTATTAGAAAGATGTCCGAATCTGGCTTAGAGTAGTCTCCTACTTCCGTATCTAGGTCGAAAACTTTGCGTTAGTATACAAGCCTCTATACGCCTTACTTAAGAAGGATATAGAGTTTAAATAGACCTCCGTTTACTAAGCCGCTAAGGACAAGGTTACTAAGGCACTTGTTAGCGCGCCTACGCTTACCTCTATTAACTACTCGGAAGGCGTAGGTCTACTATTTGTTGCTATCGACTCGAGCGGGGAAGGCTACGGCGAGATACTAATATAGTGTAATCGTAAGGAGCCCTCCTTACGTTACCCTATCTAGTACGAGTCCGGTCTATAGAAACCCGTCGAGGCCCGATACGATACTAGTAAGCGAGAGTGCCTTAGTGTCTATAAGGCTCTTAAGAAGTTCCGACCTTAGCTCTTTAGAGTGTTCTTTCGCCTAGAAGTCGACGCTTAGACGCTAGTCTATTAACTTAACCGTATAGCCTCCGACCTGCCTAACTCTACGATAGCTCGGTAGGTTGCCTAGATCTATTTGTTTAATTTCGACGTCTTCTATATTCCTAGTAAGAAGCACACTAGACCGGATAGCCTTTCTAGAAGGCCTACTATAGAAGAAGATATCGCCGAGATAATAGAAGAAGAAGATATCGACGCGGTTATTAACCGCACCTTCTTTACTACCTTCTATATTAACGCTATACCGGTAATTACTAGGCCTACTGCCGACGACTAACCTAGTAACTAGCCTAACGAAGACTCTGCTGCTAACGACGAGGGCTAGGACGATACTAAGGCGGGCGAACTAGGTAGGGATAATATCCTTAATAGGGTCTACTCCGACGACTCCTATAATATCGCCTACTTCCTTACCTATACGAAGAGAGCTCCTAGTCTATTAAGGAGTTAATACCGTCGTATTATTCGCTATTCTCGGAGGTTCCTTATTAAAGATCGTATCCTTTAGCGATAGGCTATAATCAATATACCGCTCTAGCGTATTATTAACGATCTAGTAGCCCGATAAGAAATCCTTCGTTCCGTTTACGATAAGCTCGGCTATCGGGCGGCGGAGGGCACCTTCGATGTCCTTCGTCGACGCTACTAGTAGGACGGCGTATAGGCTAATGTCTCCCGCTACTATAAGAGCTATCCTAAGTGCAACTTTAGGAACAGCTACCGGCGTCTAGGAGAGCTTCGTATCCCTACTGCCTAGTTAGTTAGGGAGCGGTAGTATAGCGATAGGGTCTATCTTAGCCGCAATAATAGCCTATATATTATTCGAGAGGGTCTTTCTCGATAGCCGGAGGCCTATTATTTCTACAAAGGTTGCGGTGCTATTAATGCCCGTAATATAGCTACCTTCCTATTTAAGGATCTGTTTTGCCGCTAGGGAACACCTTACGAGGTTATCTTAGACAACGCTACGAACAATATAGCTAAGGAGGTTCAAGCGCTACTTGTTTCGTACGGGGCTAAAAACGTTCGCATCTCCCCGTACTATCCCTAGTCGAATGCTATTATTAAGCGCGGCTATCGGTCGTTAATTAATGCCCTATCTAAGATAACTAATAGTAGCGACAGGTCCGTTCCTATCTCTACCCGCGTTCTAGCCCTTCTCTAGGCGGATCGAACTACTATTATCGATACGACCGGACTTATACTAGCGGAACTTATAATTAGGAGGGACGCCGTTCTTCCTATTGAATTGTCCTATCGCACGTACGGCGTTTACGATTAGGGGTCTATTCGTACTAGGGTAGATCTTCTTACCCTACGGGCTAAGGCTCTTAAGGATATAACTACGACTTCTTAAGAGGGTCTTACTTAATAACGTCGGCTTCGGAGAGAGGCGAAGCAGTATTTTAATAACTATAATGCTGTTGATTAGGAGCCTCTAAAGGTTAGCGATATAGTCCTTCTATACCGGTCCGAACTAGAATATAGTTACTCCTATAAGCTAGCCTTTAAGTAGAAGGGTCCTTATAGAGTAAAGGAGGTCCTTTACTCGGGTTCCGTATACCTTCTTTAGGAGCTAGATAGTGCTACCTTAAAGCACTCTTACCCTCGGGCTAATCTAAAGAAGATCGTTAAGTTACGCGAACCTACCCGCCCTCCGCCGACCGAGGAGGAAGTTAGTGCCTCTATAGACCCTCTGCCGTCCTTAGATACCTATCGGGAGGAGGATCCTACCGCTATTATAGATCCTATTCTACCTAGGAACTATACCTATCCCTAGGTTCGTCTTAGTAAGCTATTAGGAATAACTTAAGAATAGAGGGAGGGTTATATACGGATTAACTATATATAGAGCGTTTCCGATATTGATTCCGATTCTAATAGTAAACTAGACTTCTAGCTATCTAACTCTAACTCCGAGGAACCTAACTAGTCTAGCGATAAAGACTGCCTAGAATTATAGCTAGACGACCCTAAGACTAAATAATTGCTTACTCTTCCTTGCCTCTATCTACCTCTACTACGTTGCTTCCTTACTCTTATTAATCGTTCTCTACGCTATTAATATAGTGCCGCCCTATACCTTTAGTCCTTACCTACTATCCGTTCCTGCTAATGTTTATACTCTCGTTTGTTGCTTTTAGTTTATCTTGTTATTGTCCTTTGCTTTGCCTTTGCTTTCGATTAATGTTGCTATAACTTTATTCCTTTACTCTTATTTCCTTAGATAGAACTGTACGAGGCGTGTTTTCCTAATAATACCCCGGGGGTAGTATTAGGAAAATAGCCGAACCTAACCTCCTACCCTTCTAGGTCCACTTCCCTCTAGTTTTCTAGTCTCTAGCAACCGCCCTTAGGTAGCAACGATAACAAGATACTCCGCTAGAGAAGATTGTTCCTGCCCTAATTAGTATTAGTTACGTAGGACACTAAGAAAGGGAGGATCCCTCTCCCTTCCTAGCTCTTAAATAGACGTAGCAACCTAGGCCTATAGCCTCTAAGAATAGGGACCTTAGGCCGCTAAGCTTAGTATCTAGAAGAAAGAAGAACGCACGGGCTACGTTTATATACCTACTACTATAAAAGGTAATGCCGTATCTACAACGATAGTGCTATAGGCTAACGTAAGCTACGCTAGACCTAGGCGATTTGCTCCTAGTTGCCGAGCATCTCTAGAGAAAAGCTAATACTACCCCGGGGGTGTTATTAGTCCCGCTAGCCTTACTACTATAGATTACTACTAGGTACTCGAACTAACCGGTTATATTTCGAGTGCGCGGGAATCTACGAAAGCTAGAGGTTAATAAAGGCGCGTAGTCGCTACTAGCAATTAGCTAGATCGATTGTTAAACTTTAGCCTGCCCTACTAATAAAGGAGTCTCGTATACAGCTTCACTTTTTAGGGTCTATATATAATCGTTATCCGTTTGCTTTACCGGAACATACGGACTACGCTACCTTCGTACCCTATTTAAGGCGAGCTTTCTAAGCTCTTTCTTCTACTCGAATACTAACTAACTTACTACCGCCTACCCCCCCCCCTCTTCTATCTAAACCCTTTAATTATTATTAACAAGCTACGAACGTTTTTGCAAGCTCGTTACTAACTCCTTTCCGCTCCGGTCGACTAAGATATCTTCCGGCGCCCTAAATCCGCTAGGTACTAGCAATAGCAGCAACCTACTAGCCCTAAATCTAGGCGTACTAGTCCCGATCGAAGCCCTATCCGATAGCGCCTTAGCTACTACAACTAGCCTCGAGCACTGCTTCTAGATCGTTACCGCCCTTAAAGATCCTTAAGAGAAGATCTAGAACGCTCGTACCCTACTACGCGTTATCGATAGGAATATTAAGAAGGCTGCTATCTTAGTTACGTATAGCATAAACAACTTGCGTTAGTCTATCGGTAAGCGTATCTTTAAGCGCGAGGTTCTTAACGATATAGATATTAAATAAGCCTTTCCTATCGTCTATAGCCTCGAGACGGCCGGCACCTAGATTCGCTTACGCTTTAAGACCCTCGACTAGGCCTTCGAACATTAGGGAGGACTAAGTAGTCTTCCTAAGAGCCTTGTTAACTTCGCCTACGGTAGATAAGAGCGTACTAAGCAGGTCTCTTCGTTCGTTAATAAGTATAAGGTCCGTCGTTAAGGCGCCGAGTATCTTTCCCGTACTATAATCTATCGTATATCTACCGCTAGCAAGAAGGTAGGCAAGTAGTTACTTAACTTGTCCTTTACGCTTAACGACTTTACGACAGCCTACTAGAAGAAGTACTACGATGCGATTGTCTAGGTCGATCTTAACGTATAGACAACTAAGGATCTACTAAAAGAGAAGGGCTATCGCATTAATAGTATAGGCTTTATTATTAAAGGTTAAGAGGCTCCTATCGTTAATATCCTTAAACGTAAGGCTCTTCGCCTAGAAACCGAGGCCGATACGGCTACTAGTCTCGCGCTCGCTACGGAGATATAGGCTTAAGACCGTCGCTCGACCCGTAACCGTAAGGTCCCTTAGGAAGTTAAGGACGAGCGCGCTAAGGCCGAAGCAGCGCGTAAGAAGGCATTGCATACTCGCTAGGCCCTCCGTAAGGCTACTAAGAAGTATAGCGCCCCTTCTAGTACTAACTATAGTACTAACTATAGTAACTCGGATGTTAATATACTAGATATACTACTAGAAGATGTCTCCTCCGAAGGCTCCTTTAGCGAGCGTAGAGATAGAGGGCTCTCGCCGATCCTATTAACTAAGAACATCTATAGTTCTTATAAGGGCGACTCTATTACGTACCTTATTACTAAGATCGATATAGTTCCTAAAGCCGTAATAGGCGAAGCTCCTACCGCCCTCTCTATCTATTAATAGCTCGACGACCTTAGTAAGCTAGGAGAAGAGCCGTTCTCTATATATACTAACTATATTAAGAAGGCCGCTAAGGTCTATAGTCTCTATGCTAGTGCTAAGGCGATTGTCCTCGTCGGTCGCCTATTAAAGATTAGTCGCGAGGTTCCTAATTAAGACGCCTTCGCTACCCTTAAGGCTAATTAGGCCTATGCTAACTAGTTTCCTAGACGCCCTATTGCCGCCCCGATATCTCTAGGACTCTACGCGTTTAACCCTACTAGTACTGTTACTCGCGCCCTTACGCTAACGGATCGCTAGAGCAAGTTCGTTACTAGTATCCTTAGCTAAGGCACTTCCTTCGACCGCTTTCGCTAGACTAGTAATGCTATCTTCCCTTAAGTCTTTAGCTAGTTACAAGAGCCTCGTAGAGTATATCTTCCTTTCCTTATCGACCTAATATAGGAAGAGTTTGAAATATACCTTTAGTATATGCGTGCGATGCCTAAGTCTAAGTAGGAAGGCCGTAATGCCCTTTAAACTTACGGTGTAAGCAACTAAATCGTCCGCTAGTACCCTGCCCTATAGCTCTTAGCTATCGCCCTTCGACCTAATTATATATACGAGCTTATCTCTGTCCCTAAGCCTACTAAGTTCTTTAAGGTTAGCGGTACTTATAAAAACTATCCTTCTAAGGAGTCTGCTCGTCTCGGATAAGATATAGTTAAGCTCGTAGCTAGCGAGGGTGCTAGTTACCTACGTATTAAGGTCTGTCTTATATCTAAGGATAAGACTAGCTACTCTACTATTGTCGAAGGTATATATTAGCCCGAGGTCTTTGCGAACTAGGTTAAGAAGCTTAAGGCTCGTAGCCTAGTCCCGCTAAGCAAGATCGGCAAGCTTACTAATAAGCACCTTACCGACGACGACCTCGACTATATATTCGATAGTTAGCCTAATAGTAAGGGGCGTAAGGCGGAGTAGATCCTCAACCCTCTAAAGGAGTGCGAAGTCTCTATTTAGATACTATACCTACTATATAGTAATCTAAAGACTAAGAGCAACCGTATATTAATTAACCTAGGCTACTCTCGCGTTATCGACGGCACTAAGATTAAGGGTTACGACAACTTAACCGTCGCCGAGGTTGCTAAGGCGTACCGCAATCTAACCGCCCTTCTAGGTTCGAATACCTTCGTACCGTTCCCCTTCCCTACCGCTATCTTAGTCGAAGGCCTTAGTTGTATCTCCGACGCCCTAGTTAGTAGGATTCCTTAGTTAAGTTACGTTATTTAGAACGAAGTTAAATAGATCCTCTAGCTTAATAACGAGGGACTTAAGGAATATCTATACGATTAGGAGAATGCTACGAAGGAAAAGGCTACTAACCTCCTCGTTAATTAAGCTTTCTACGAGGGATAGTACTTCGGTACTAATAGCTTCAACGTATATAGAGGAGATTTCGAGAACCGACTAGTAGATAAGGTTATTGCTAGTAAGGATTACGGCGCGTTAAAGCAACAGTAGGTCTATATAGTATTGCTTAGGAAGTTATTTTTGTATAATTATAGTATCTAGGATTAATGCTACCCCGGGGGTATTATTGCGGAGTTCTAAAAATAGCCTTAGCTAAGAACGCTAAGGATGCATATATGTTTGTTTTAAGCGCGCAATGTAAAGCGTGTCTAGTTAGATACGAAGAAAGGGAGGGATATTAGCTAGTAACCGGCCCTACACCTATAGGCTAGTTTTAAGCCTATATAAGAGGCCTCCTTCTACATTGTAGATAGAGCATCAACCTCGTATAGTATATTGTTTATATTACACTTCCACAATGCCTATATTGCAGGGCTCTAGTTATTAGCCTAAGCGACAGTCTCGTTATCCTATCTTGCTAAATATAGCTGCCTATATTGCTATAGGTTATGTTACCCTCGGTAGCCTGTACTATTGCTACGAGTAGTAGTAGTAGTGTTGGTTTCCGTCCTTTATTAGTATAAAGGTAATTCTAATTAGTAAGTAAGTAATATAAGTTAAACGCCTCGAGCTATAAAGGCATTCCGGCGTTCCTAAATACAAAGGAGACATCTTATCTATAGTCGTAAGCGACGTAAGCGACGCTATCGCTCTTAACCGCTCCTATCGCTCCTAGTAAGATAGAGCGATAGCTTAGCTCGCTAGTCTTAGCGTCGCTCTAAGATTATATAAGGACTCTAACTAATTAGATCTATAACATCGTCTAGCCTAGGCTTATAATTACCGCTAGCGAGGACAGCCGGATCTTAGTAGTAGTTCGGGATAAGGTCTACGTACGAGGGATCTGCTACGGCTACGCAAATATAGAATACTATTACGCTAACTTGCGCCGGGAAGGTATAATAGAGCTAGCGGCCGGTATGTGCGGCGATAGAGCTCTTAATATCAAATAGTAGAACAGAACTACGTTGCGTTAGATTATAGGAACTTAGCCGAGACTAGCGTTCCGTAGCATCTTTATAGTCTTCGTAGTTTCTACTATAATTAATATTGCTATCTACGAGTGCAAATTCTAGTAATCTAACTACGAAAGGATCCTCTACTAATACGGAGAATATATCTCCTTCGTATTCTACTCTAGAATCTCGTATAATTGTAGTATCTAATATGTCTATAGCGCCGATAACTATAGTACTTAGATCGCCGGTATATACTATATAGCTTTAAATGCGAACAGAATAGCTTTACAAACGCTAATGTGCCCTATATACTAGACATTAATTATAGATATAGGTTGCCGTCTATATAGGTTCCTATTAATAGGGCATTTCTCGAGGCCTATAACGATAGCATCGGGATCGCTACGATTAGGCTTATACTAGCTTCTGCGAAAGTAAATATAATCAACCGCGGCTTAATCTATATTAGCGTAGTACCTTAGCCCGCTTCTTTAAGTATAGGCAGATATACGAGCGATAAGCTATAGAGTCCGATTTAGCTAAATTAATCTTTACTTTCTCTACGGACTAAACACTTTAAACACTCTATAATAGACAAGGAGTAAGATCTAAATAGTCGTAATGTCCCGAAGCACTATTTGACTACGTACTTGTAGCTAGTAAAGGCGTTAGCAAAGCTAGCGGGACCTATTTAATTATATAGCTTATCTTCGATTAGTAGAATACGGTTAAGGTACGGCTTGCGTAACTATATAGAGTTCTAATTTGTCGATATATACTATACTATAAGCGTTACAGTTGCGCCTCTTCCTACGCGCCCTCTTATATCTCAAGTACCGTAATAGTGTTTAGCCTTAGCTAGGATTCTCCGCCTAGCCGCTAAAGCTAATACGATATACTACTAGTAGACGGTCTCTTACTTCTTTACTTTTGTCCTATTATTAAAAGGCGCTATATTGTTGTCTATCCCGAGCTAATGCCCTTACGAAGTAGATCTAGATTCTGTTAGTCGGATTACTCTAGGCATAGTACATTTAGACTAACCCGTAGCTTGCTTAAGTGCTATATAAGCTTCGTCGTAGAATTAACGAAATTCTTCGAATTCGACGGTCTTTCTAATATCCTTTAATCGGTATATATCGTAGTAAATTTTAGCTAATATAGAAGCCCTACACATTTCCCGGCGGTCTTTATCTAAAGTATCGTTACTCTTTAAATTAGGACTAATGTCGTCTGTTAGATTAACGGCGCCTTCTACGAGAGGATCGATTTTGCCTATATAAGTTTAGTGTTTTACCGTTACTAAGCCGCGCAAGGCGCTAGTAAACACATGCCGTCGAGCTTCTTAAATATATCTACAACTAACTTATACGCTTTAACAACGCTCTCTCGAGACAGGCCTCTTAGACGGCGAGGCTCTAAGACAACTATAAATGCATAGTACTAAGAGACTGCCTAGGTAGCCGTAGTAGGAGGTATAGTAAGTACGTATAGAGCTATCGTAGAAATACAGACTTCTAATAATTATTAGTACTCGTATAACTATTAAAGTTCTATCTATACGTTTTAGGAAGCTTCTTAGCATGCTTTAAGCAAACTAGAGCAAACTTCTATTACATTACGGTCGTATAAGGCTACTATACGTCCGTACGAGCGTACGTTATACGGCATCGTTCTACTATTAAAAGGCGTTAGTATATATGTAGTCTAAAATCGAGGGCACTATACTTCTACTTATATCTAAAGTCGTATGTTATCTAAAATACCCGGTTAACGGTATTATAGTAGAGCCCGGCCTAGAATGCTGCGTTATAGGCCGAAGGTCTATACTGTAGATTATTAATACGTACGAGCCTATCCTGCTTTAAGATCTCTCCTAGAGTACGATAGCTACTTCTATTAGCAGTGTTTAGTATATACCGTATAGCCGGGATGTCTTCGTCCGTTATAATTTAATAAAGAGATACGCTTCCGGTAGTAGGTATTAGCTATTTAGGATCGCGGAGGTAAGTTTCTTAGTCGAGGGTTTTGCGCTAGAAATGCTCGCTACGACGTATATTTCGCGCTCTTAGCGTAGGCAAAGGATTACGGTAGTTAAACATCTTTATTAGATAGATAGGCAAGACGACGTCCTAGCTATTATAGGTATAATATATGCTTTTACCCTCGCTATCTACTAAGCCGACGAATATAATACGAGGCTCCTATAAAGCGAAGCGTCGCTAACTACTCTTAGCGAAAGCAAGCATTTCGCTTATTACGTTTTAGTTCGACGGCGAAGTAGTATCGAAGACTACGAGCTTAATACACTTTATCTTATAGCGTAGAGCGTAGGATAGACTAAATAGAAGCTCTCTAGTATCTTTATAGCGTTATTAGTCGTACGACTCCTAATCGTAATCTATTATTAAATGCGTAATATAGTCTAGGTGCCCGGCTCCGATTAGGAAGACTACGCTATAGCTAGCTCTCCGGCACCTCTCGTTTAGGACTATTGCTTTAGAATATAGACAAACAAGCTCTATACGATCCGGAGACAGCTATTTGCTTATCGTATTAGACTCTAGGCACTCTGTAAAGCTCTTAACGAGCAGATAATTACAGATGTCTTTTAGAGTTACCTATGCTATACGCTAACGTACCGCTTTGAAGGTAGCGAGCGTATAAGTTTCGATATAGTTATACGTATCTTTAAATAACCGGAAGTAATAGCGCCGTAGGAACTTTCGACTAAGCTTTGCGTAACGCTTTAATTTAGCTTTAGTCTTATCCTATATAGTATATAGAATACTATCTACGTACTAGGCGTAGAAGACATGCTATAATCGACGTCGAGCTATAGGATCTTATAGCGTGCTATGTCTTGCCGTCTCTACTATAAGGCTCGACTAATTCTTATACTCTGTCCGGTACTAGCTATAGGTAGTATAAATATAGAAGTCGTAAAAGTTAGGCTAGACGGGATTGCCTTCTATAGGCGTATTTGCCTCTACTATTTCTTTCTATAGCTTAACTATAGCGCGAGCGGACGATACTAGCTTCGATCTAGGGTTAGACGACTCTAGTATAAGACAGACCTACTCGAAGAGGCGTAGTCTCTATGCCGTATAGGTTACGTTCGTAGACGGGTTTATAAATAGCTACTAGGAATCCTTAGCTATAATAGCTAATCTTAATAAAGCTTCGCTAAGGTTATTATAGTCGACGCCGAAAAGATATATCTACTAAGGCGTTCGACCCGAGATCCGGTCGATACTATTTATAAAGTCCTCGTAGGCGTTTATCTAGATATTAGTCGGGATAATATAGATTTTGTTCTTAATACCTTTAACTAAGGCGAATACGACTTCGTAGTCGTCGCTATTTAGTGCTTCGACTAGTCTAGTAAAGTTATAATAGTAATAGGCTCGATCTATTACTGCTCGAGAATTAATCTAGCTTAAGAACTTTATATTAATAGGTATAACTTCGACCTCCGGAAGGGCCTAAGCCTACTCGAGTATATTATAGAACGATGCTGTTTTAGCAGGTACGTCGGCTAAGTTAATAGGTAAGATTAGAACACAACTATCGGTAGGAGCGCCTTCGAGGCCTAGAATTTTGTTAGCTATCCTAATTACGAGGATAATAGGGCTTGCGCTTACTTCGGATAAGCACTACAACTATCTTACGCTCTCCTCGAATCGTTACATTACTACGCTATTAATACAGAATCTTGAATGCTTCTGCTTCGGCTAAAGGCTAGAATAGCGAATAATAGTATTTATCCTTATAGTCCTTAGCTAGGGAGTTGCTAAAGATAAGCTAGTCCGCTCGGGTCGGTCTAGAGTACGCTTATGCTATCTTATCTGTTAATATAATCCTTTCTAGTAACGTATAGTTAAGTCGTACGGATCTAGCATTTGTATAATTAGTATTAGATCTAACCCTTTGTCTAGGTAAGGCGCTAAACGTGTCTCGCGCGCCTGCGGCAGGCTTCTATTACTATTTACGTTATAAGACATGTTTAGACGAGCGCCTAGGAGCAAGACATCGAGCTATTATACCTCTACTAAATTAATCAATATACCCTAAAGACCTATTACGCTAACAAGATACTATTATAGCGCCGCTAAGCTCCGATAAAGAGGCTAACAGGTCTATTACGGCATCCGATGTCGTCCTAATAGATATATATAAGACTATACCGCCGACAAGTGTTATACTATCGACAAAAAGCGATATTCTAGGAATAAGTAGACTTTGTAGACTTCGTACTAGACTTTAACGAAATATATAGCGTAACTGCCGCTTCGCCCCTATACTACTTCGCGTAGTAGCAGCCTTCTAGCTCGAGAGTTAAAGAGTCTATAAGAATCCTTTCTAAACTATAATACTAGTCTCCGGAGTAAACTAAGATCTTAAGGACATTATATTACTCGAGCCCTAGAGTAGCTCTATATAGACATCTTAGGTAGGTAATGCCCTACTAGAACTAATAGTTAGATTAGCAATGTCTTAGAATACTACTAGTAAACATTTTATCGTATCTCCTCGCGATCTAGCGTATATAGCGCCTCGTTAGGATTTAAATAATCTAAATCGTCCTATACTATCCGTAGAACGCATAGTAGCTATATTATAGTAACGGATTATAGAGGCCGAGTAGGGCATATATCGTAACGTACGACTAGTAGCGGAAGCGCCTCCTAGAACAAAGTCGATATTATTACTATTCTATATCTCCGGGAATTATTAGATTTACGTTTTGCTCTAGGTTGTCGGTATCGCCGGCTTTATCTATATCTACGACTCGAATCGGGCTTTAGGCTATATATATCTATAGGAAATATAGAATCGCCTTAATATAGAGCTGCCTCTAATTGCTCGTTTTGTATCCTTATTCTCCGGTTATCCGTTCTATAGCGTAACTTAGGCAAACTAAGTAATTGCCGCGCGCTGTCCGATCTAAGCTAACGGTAGTAATTGCGGCTTCTATACTACGTTCTACGCTCGTTCCTTCCGAGAGGGCGTTGCTATTAATATAGCCCTAGTACTAGGCCGAGATAGAATAGAGATAGGTATTAGTCTACGACTCGATTTAGCTAAATATATCGATACTGCAATTAGCCTCGACCCGGGTCCTCCCGTCTAAGGTAGAACTAGCAACTAAGATAGCAATAGCGACTCCTTAAAAGATAGTAACACCCCTAGTAAACGCACTAAGAATAGTATAACAAAGGCGGGGAGAACGTCGACTAACTCTAGAAAGTAGGCTTGCTACTACTAATTACGAAATAGCAAGTATTACGATAGTAACGTATATAAATATAGAAAGAGCAAGTCTAGCGCTAGGAGCTACTATACAGATTACTGCTACGATAGCGTCGTCTGCGATAATATACTACTAAGCGATATATACTTAGAGGAGAGAAGCCTAGCCTAGCGCTTGCCCGAGGCGCTACTTAAGAGAAGTAACGCGCTACTAAGTAACGAGCCTTAGACTACAAAAGAACGACTATACGCGCTATAGATAATGTTTAAATACTCCGATTAGCCCTATCGCATACGAGTAAGGAGGCATAGAGCCGAATTTAATAATAGTAGACGTAGAGGTTACGAAATCTTCGATAAGGTTAAGCGGCTACTAAAGGAGTAGATTTCCCTCGCGATGCTAAGGACTTAGCTTGCCGAGGAGAGGGAGGCCGATACTATATCTAAATTATCGGGCGAGTTAGAGAAAGATACTCTAAATAGTATCTTTGTAGTTAAGTATAACTATCGAGGTAGTATACTAGCTAGGACTGTTATTAATGCCCGATAGTATACCGTAAGCGGTCCGGAGTAGACGTTAGAAGAATTAGCTAAACTCGACCGATATAAGGATAGAGGTCTCGGCTAGAAAGCTATTATACGCTACTTCCTAGGTCGAACTCATTCGTTATACTAGGCAAAGTAGCGAAGAGAATAGTTACGTAAGTAGAATATACGAGTAGACGATATACCTAGGGTTCTAGGTAAGAAGTAGTCGGTAGACGATTTAGTAAAACTAGAGATGCTCTATTAATAGGGCCTGCCTCTATATAAGATGCCTAACTACTTCCCCGGACGTATATAGTTAGCTTGTAGTAAAGCTCTCGGCCGACTCCTAAGCCGAAGCTAGCGCAACGAAACGAGCCGTAATAATCCTCGAGGTACACCTTACGTAGCTCCGATCGTAAGTGTAGGTTAGGCGCGTATATTTACCGAGCTGCTTACCGCTACGCATATATATCGCGGTAAAGTAACGCCTCTATTTCGTTATATAGCTAAAAATAATCTTAGTAATCTCGCTAATACTATTTAGGACTAGAGGGATACGGAGACAAGGTAGAAACGTATTAAGAACAGTCGAATCGCTCCCTTCTATATAGTCTACGCGATCTCTATTAACTAAGAGGGCAGCGAACCGGCTATTCTATTAGACTTTAGTATAGTAGATTATAGTAAGTAAGGTATAAGACCCGGCTACTATTCTACCTCTGCTTATATACTAATAGTCTGTAGGTATAATGCGTTTCTATTAGGATAATACGGGCGAATCTATATACTTCTATAGCAATAAGCCGTAGGACCTACTATAGTAAGAATAGTTTCGAGAGTAGTCGTTTTTCCGGCAATTTAAGAATAGTAGGGCTATTTCCTAGCTTTAGGATAAGTAAGTCTTATAAACCGTAATACGGGGAAGATATCTAGCTAACTATAACTAGTCTAGATCTTAATGTATTGCCTATCCGATAGGAGTCGGTAATTGAGATTAACGCCGGCTAAGATGCAACGTACGCGGTCGATATAAACTTCGTAGATAATTATTAGGATACTATCGAGGCTAATTAGAACCGAGGTCTACTAATTATCTTAAGCTTTCTAGAACAGATAATCTGCACAAACTTAAGAGACCTTGTAGACTACTTTACTACGGATTAGACTAGAGCCGAGTATTATAAGAAGCCGCGTATACCGCAAGGTATATAGGGTAGGAAATAGAACTTTATAGTTTAATCGCTAGAGTTCTTAATCTAGGCGTAGGGTAAGAGTCTGCTTCGCGATAGTATATTACGCCGAGAGATTTGTAGAAAGCTAATAAAGGACGGAAACTAATACTACTACTACTACTCGTAGCAATAGTATAGGCTACCGAGGGTAATATAACCTATAGCAATATAGGCAGCTATGTTTAGCAAGATAGGATAACGAGACTGTCGCTTAGGCTAATAACTAGAGCCCTGTAATATAGGCATTGTAGAAGTGTAATATAAACAATGTGCTATACGAGGTTGATAATCTATCTACAATATAGAAGGAGGCCTCTTATATAGGCTTAAAACTGGCCTATAGGTATAGGGCCGGTTACTAGCTAATATCCCTCCCTTTCTTCGTATCTAACTAGACACGCTTTACATTGCGCGCTTAAAACAAACATATATGTATCCTTAGCGTTCTTAGCTAAGGCTATTTTCAGAACTCCGCAATAATACCCCCGGGGTAGCATTAATCCTAGATACTATAATTATGTAAAAACAACTTCCTAAGCAATACTATACAGACCTACTGTTGCTTTAACGCGCCGTAATCCTTACTAGCAATAACCTTATCTGCTAGTCGGTTCTCGAAATCTCCTCCGCATACGTTAAAGCTATTAGTACCGAAGTACTATCCCTCGTAGAAAGCTTAATTAACGAGGAGGTTAGTAGCCTTTTCCTTCGTAGTATTCTCCTAATCGTATAGATATTCCTTAAGTCCCTCGTTATTAAGCTAGAGGATCTGTTTAACTTCGTTGTAAACAACGTAACTTAACTAAGGAATCCTACTAACTAGGGCGTCGGAGATATAACTAAGGCCTTCGACTAAGATAGCGGTAGGGAAGGGGAACAGTACGAAGGTATTCGAACCTAGAAGGGCGGTTAGATTACGGTGCGCCTTAGCAACCTTAGCGACGGTTAAGTTATCGTAACCCTTAATCTTAGTACCGTCGATAACGCGAGAGTAGCCTAGGTTAATTAATATACGGTTGCTCTTAGTCTTTAGATTACTATATAGTAGGTATAGTATCTAAACAGAGACTTCGTACTCCTTTAGAGGGTTAAGGATCTACTCCGCCTTACGCCCCTTACTATTAGGCTAACTATCGAACATATAGTCGAGGTCGTCGTCGGTAAGGTGCTTGTTAGTAAGCTTGCCGATCTTACTTAGCGGGACTAGGCTACGAGCCTTAAGCTTCTTAACCTAGTTCGTAAAGACCTTAGGCTAATATATACCTTCGATAATAGTAGAGCAGCTAGTCTTATCCTTAGATATAAGACAGACCTTAATACGTAGGTAACTAGCACCCTCGCTAGCTGCGAGCTTAACTATATCTTATCCGAGACGAGCAGACTCCTTAGAAGGACAGTTTTTATAAGTACCGCTAACCTTAAAGAACTTAGTAGGCTTAGGGATAGAGATAAGCTCGTATACGTAATTAGGTCGAAGGGCGATAGCTAAGAGCTATAGGGCAGGGTGCTAGCGGACGATTTAGTTGCTTACACTATAAGTTTAAAGGGCATTACGGCCTTCCTGCTTAGACTTAGGCATCGTACGTATATACTAAAGGTACATTTCAAACTCCTCCTATATTAGGTCGATAAGGAAAGGAAGATATACTCTACGAGGCTCTTATAACTAGCTAAAGACTTAAGGGAAGATAGTATTGCTAGTCTAGCGAAAGCGGTCGAAGGAAGTGCCTTAGCTAAGGATACCGGTAACGAACTTGCTCTAGCGATCCGTTAGCGTAAGGGCGCGAGTAATAGTACTAGTAGGGTTGAACGCGTAGAGTCCTAGAGATGTCGGGGCGGCAATAGGGCGTCTAGGAAACTAGTTAGTATAGGCCTAATTAGCCTTAAGGGCAGCGAAGGCGTCTTAATTAGGAACCTCGCGACTAATCTTTAATAGGCGACCGACGAGGACACTCGCCTTAGCACTAGTATAGAGACTATAGACCTTAGCGGCCTTCTTAATATAGTTAGCATATATAGAGAACGGCTCTTCTCCTAGCTTGCTAAGGTCGTCGAGCTATTAATAGATAGATAGGGCGGTAGGAGCTTTACCTATATCGGCTTTAGGAACTATATCGATCTTAGTAATAAAGTGCGTAATAGAGTCGCCCTTACAAGAACTATAGATATTCTTAGTTAATAGGATCGGCGAGAGCCCTCTATCTCTACGCTCGCTAAAGGAGCCTTCGGAGGAGACATCTTCTAGTAGTATATCTAGTATATCAATATCCGAGTTACTATAGTTAGTACTATAGTTAGTCCTAGAAGGGGCGCTATACTTCTTAGTAGCCTTACGGAGGGCCTAGCGAGTATATAATACCTTCTTGCGCGCTACTTCGGCCTTAGCGCGCTCGTCCTTAACTTCCTAAGGGACCTTATAGTTACGGGTCGAGCGACGGTCCTAAGCCTATATTTCCGTAGCGAGCGCGAGACTAGTAGCCGTATCGGCCTCTATTTCTAGGCGAAGAGCCTTACGTTTAAGGACATTAACGATAGGAGCCTCTTAACCTTTAATAATAAAACCTGTACTATTAATGCGATAGCCCTTCTCTTTTAGTAGATCCTTAGTTATCTATATATTAAGATCGATCTAGACAATTGCATTATAGTACCGCTTCTAGTAGGATGTCGTAAAGTCGTTAAGCGCAAAGGACAAGTTAAGTAACTACTTGCCTACCTTCTTGCTAGCGGTAGACATACGATAGATTATAGTACGGGAAAGGTACTTAGCGCCTTAACGACGGACCTTGTACTTATTAACGAACGAAGAGACCTGCTTTATACGCTCTTATCTACCGTAGGCGAAGTTAATAAGGCTCTTAGGAAGACTGCTTAGTCCTCCCTAATATTCGAAGGCCTAGTCGAGGGTCTTAAAGCGCAAGCGAATCTAGGTGCCGGCCGTCTCGAGGCTATAGACGATAGGAAAGGCTTATTCGATATCTATATCGTTAAGGACCTCGCGCTTAAAGATACGCTTACCGATAGACTAACGTAAGTTATTTATACCGTACGTAACTAAGATAGTAGCCTTCTTAATGTTCCTATTAATAACGCGTAGTAGGGTACGAGCGTTCTAGATCTTCTCTTAAGGGTCTTTAAGGGCGGTAACGATCTAGAAGCAGTGCTCGAGGCTAGTTGTAGTAGCTAAGGCGCTATCGGAGGGGGCTTCGATCGGGACTAGTACGCCTAGGTTTAGGGCTAGTAGGTTGCTACTACTACTAGCGCCTAGCGGATTTAGGGCGCCGGAAGACATCTTAGTCGACCGGAACGGAAAGGAGTTAGTAACGAGCTTGCAAAAACGTTCGTAGCTTGTTAATAATAATTAAAGGGTTTAGATAGAAGAGGGGGGGGGTAGGCGGTAGTAAGTTAGTTAGTACTCGAGTAGAAGAAAGAGCTTAGAAGGCTCGCCTTAAATAGGGTGCGAAGGTAGCGTAGTCCGTATATTCCGGTAAAGCAAACGGATAACGATTATATATAGACCCTAAAAAGTAAAGCTATATACGAGACTCCTTTATTAGTAGAGCGGCTAAAGTTTAACAATCGATCTAGCTAATTGCTAGTAGCGACTACGCGCCTTTATTAACCTCTAGCTTTCGTAGATTCCCGCGTACTCGAAATGTAACTAGTTAGTTCGAGTACCTAGTAGTAATCTATAGTAGTAAGGCTAGCGGGACTAATAATACCCCCGGGGTAGCATTAGCTTTTCTCTAGAGATGCTCGGCAACTAGGAGCAAATCGCCTAGGCCTAGCGTAGCTTATATTAGCCTATAGCACTATCGTTATAGATATAGCATCACCTTTTATAGCAGCAGGTATATAAACGTAGCCCGTGCGTTCTTCTTTCTTCTAAACACTAAGCTTAGCGGCCTAAGGTCCCTATTCTTAGAGGCTATAGGCCTAGGTTGCTATGTCTATCTAAGAGCTAGGAAGGGAGAGGGATCCTCCCTTTCTTAGTGTCCTACGTAGCTAGTACTAATTAGGGTAGGAACATCCTCTAGTAGAGTATCTTATTATCGTTATTACTTAAGGAAGGTTGCTAGAGTCTAGGAATCTAGAGGGAAGTAGTCCTAGAAGGGTAGAGGGGTTAGGTTCGGCTATCTTCCTAATACTACCCCCGGGGTATTATTAGGAAAACACGCCTCGTACAGTTCTATCTAAGGAAACAAGAGCGAAGGAATAAAGTTATAGTAACATTAATCGAAGGTAAAGGCAAAAGCAAAAAACAATAATAGGATAAACTAAAAGCAATAAACGAGAGTATAAATATTAGCAGGAACAGACAATAGGTAAGGACTAAAGGTATAGGGCGGCACTATATTAATAGCGCGGAGAACGATCGATAAGAGTAAGGAAGCAACGTAGTAGAGGCAGGTAGAGGTAAGGAAGAGCAAGCAATTATTTAGTTTCGGGATCTAGCTATAATTCTAGGCGGTCTTCGTCGCTAGACTAGTTAGGTTCCTCGGAGTTAGAGTTAGATAGCTAGAAGTCTAGTTTACTATTAGAATCGGAATCAACATCGGAAACGCTCTATATATAGTTAATCCGTATATAACCCTCCCTCTATTCTTAAGTTATTCCTAATAGCTTACTAAGACGAATCTAGGGATAGGTATAGTTCTTAGGTAGAATAGGATCTATAATAGCGGTAGGATCCTCCTCCCGATAGGTATCTAAGGACGGCAGAGGGTCTGCTAAGGCACTAACTTCCTCCTCGGTCGGCGGAGGGCGGGTAGGTTCGCGTAACTTAACGATCTTCTTTAGATTAGCCCGAGGGTAAGAGTGCTTTAAGGTAGCACTATCTAGCTCCTAAAGAAGGTATACGGAACCCGAGTAAAGGACCTCCTTTACTCTATAAGGACCCTTCTACTTAAAGGCTAGCTTATAGAAGTAACTATACTCTAGTTCGGACCGGTATAGAAGGACTATATCGCTAACCTTTAGAGGTTCCTAATTAATAGCATTATAGTTATTAAAATACTACTTAGCCTCTTCCCGAAGCCGACGTTATCGAGTAAGACCCTCTTAAGAAGTCGTAGTTATATCCTTAAGAGCCTTAGCCCGTAGGGTAAGAAGGTCTGCCCTAGTACGAATAGACCCCTAATCGTAAACGCCGTACGTACGGTAGGACAATTCAATAGGAAGAACGGCGTCCCTCCTAATTATAAGTTCCGCTAGTATAAGTCTAGTCGTATCGATAATAGTAGTTCGGTCCGCCTAGAGAAGGGCTAGGACGCGGGTAGAAATAGGAACTAATCTATCGCTACTATTAGTTATCTTAGATAGGGCATTAATTAACGACCGATAGCCGCGCTTAATAATAGTATTCGACTAGGGATAGTACGGAGAGATGCGAACGTTCTTAGCCCCGTACGAAACAAGTAGCGCTTAAACCTCCTTAGCTATATTGTTTATAGCGTTGTCTAAGATAACCTCGTAAGGTGTTCCCTAGCGGCAAAACAGATCCTTAAATAGGAAGGTAGCTATATTACGGGCATTAATAGCACTGCAACCTTTGTAGAAATAATAGGCCTCCGGCTATCGAGAAAGACCTTCTCGAATAATATATAGGCTATTATTGCGGCTAAGATAGACCCTATCGCTATACTACCGCTCCCTAACTAACTAGGTAGTAGGGATACGAAGCTCTCCTAGACGCCGGTAGCTGTTCCTAAAGTTGCACTTAGGACAGCTCTTATAGTAGCGGGAGACATTAGCCTATACGCCGTTCTACTAGTAGCGTCGACAAAGGACATCGAAGGTGCCCTCCGCCGCCCGGTAGCCGAGCTTATCGTAAACGGAACGAAGGATTTCTTATCGGGCTGCTAGATCGTTAATAATACGCTAGAGCGGTATATTAACTATAGCCTATCGCTAAAGGATGCGATCCTTAATAAGGAACCTCCGAGAATAGCGAATAATACGACGGTATTAACTCTTTAATAGACCGGGAGCTCTCTTCGTATAGGTAAGGAAGTAGGCGATATTATAGGAGTCGTCGGAGTAGACCCTATTAAGGATATTATCCCTGCCTAGTTCGCCCGCCTTAGTATCGTCCTAGTCCTCGCCGCTAGTAGTAGGGTCTTCGTTAGGCTAGTTACTAGGTTAGTCGTCGGCAGTAGACCTAGTAATTACCGGTATAGCGTTAATATAGAAGGTAGTAAAGAAGGTGCAGTTAATAACCGCGTCGATATCCTCTTCTTCTATTATCTCGGCGATGTATTCTTCTATAGCAGGCCTTCTAGAAAGGCTATCCGGCCTAGTATACTTCTTGCTAGGGATATAGAAGACGTCGAAATTAAACAAATAGATCTAGGCAACCTACCGAGCTATCGTAGAGTTAGGCAGGTCGGAGGCTATACGGTTAAGTTAATAGACTAGCGTCTAAGCGTCGACTTCTAGGCGAAAGAACACTCTAAAGAGCTAAGATCGGAACTTCTTAAGAGCCTTATAGACACTAGGGCACTCTCGCTTGCTAGCATCGTATCGGGCCTCGATAGGTTTCTATAAACCGGACTCGTACCGGACAGGGTAACGTAAGGAGGGCTCCTTACGATTATACTATATTAGTATCTCGCCGTAGCCTTCCCCGCTCGAGTCGATAGTAACAATTAGTAGACCTACGCCTTCCGAGTAGTTAATAGAGGTAAGCGTAGGCGCGCTAACAAGCGCCTTAGTAACCTTGTCCTTAGCGGCTTAGTAAACGGAGGTCTATACAAACTCTATATCCTTCTTAAGCAAGGCGTATAGAGGCTTATATACTAACGTAAAGTTTTCGACCTAGATGCGGAAGTAGGAGACTACTCTAAGCTAGATCCGGACATCTTTCTAATAGGTAGGGTCTAGCTAGGAAACAATCTTTAGGACCCGTACATTGTTAGGATAGCGGCCGTTCTTATTAGTTACAAACCCGACAATGTTTATTCGTTTGTATAGAAGCTAAAGCTTCTCCCTATATACCGTTAGGTTAGCTCGCTCTAGGTCGTAGAGGACACTATCGAGGTTCTAAATATATTCGAGAAAGAACCTACGGATGCTAGGCTCTATTTCTTTATTATCGTACCTAGTTTTAGGGCCCTTAATACCGATGTCGTTAAGGAAAGGCATCGCTATATAGGAGATATAGGCCGCGAGGACTTAATTTATAATACGAACGAACTAGGCTACGGAGTTAGTTGCCCCTTATAGAAGGGTAGTTTGTCTATACAGCCTAAGAGGTATCTCGAAACTAGTAAGGTCGCGGCTATTAGGATAGAGAGGGATCTAGTCGTAGCCCGAGAAAACATTAACTAGTAAGGCTATAATATAGTTAGCAAAAGCTTCCGAGAACCTATTAGTCTCCGGAGGGAGGTTAGTATCTCTAATCGTAACTGCGTTGAACTTTTATATAGCGTTAATTAGACGGTACTTCTTTAGTTCCCTAGGAGCTGTCTTCTTCTAAACTAGGAAGTATAGGTTACGATACGAGGCATAGGAAGGCTCTAAGGTACTAGCCTTTATACGCTACCGTATTATGTCCTTAACTATACCTCTTAGGCTTAGGTCTAGCTTAAACCCTAGGTAAGCCTAAGGCTTATACTCGATCGTTCGGATCCTCTATAGAGAGGCAACCTCCGGGTTGATCCTACCTAGATACGTAAAGTTATATACTAATACGGCTTCGCGGTTGTATAGAAGCTCGTATAGTAAATCTAGTTTAAGATCCGAAAGCTCGATACTAGGTCTAATGTTCGCTAGTCTCTCCGGCGTTAGCCTCGATCCCTTAGGAATAGCGGAGAACTTTTTAGTAATGTACCTCTAGTCGTATAGACTATCCCTAGGTGTTAATATCGCTTCGCGGTTAAGGCACTTTTGTCGCTAGTTAGGATTTCCGCTAGGATTAGACCTATCGGTTATATACACGCTACCTTTTATAGGCTTAATCTTATTAGCTACCCTCTTATATAGGGTATATACGCTAACCGCTCGTAATACCCGAGCCCTCTCTCTTTAACGTTAGGCCCGGAGATTAGCGTAATAGAATAGCGCGTAAACTTTATTAGAAGTCTCCTTAAGTCGGTAGGTATATAGCTAGTAATCCTAATTTATAATTCCGGCGAAAACGTTAGATTCCTAATAATACCCCCGGGGTAGTATTAGCTCGGCGCTCTAATTAGTTAGTTCGGATTCGGGCTCGGGTAGATCCGCTTCCGGCGGCGATGCCTGCGATAGTATTATTACCGAGATTCGTATACTAGGTTGTCGTTGCCGGGTTGTTATACTCGCTATCGCTTCGAGCATTCGCCTCCTTAGTATAGAGCCTAGAAACTTACCTTAACGTACGGAGCGGCGTACCTCTAGATATAACCTATTTAAGCTATATTAACTTATAGCGCAGATTGCCGGTCTTATAACCGCGCTATAGCGTTTCCTAAAGAGCGTTTAGAAGCAGTAAGGATATCCTCGTAGGATTTGTAGCTAGTATTTCCGATATAACTAGTAAATACGACTCGGTTGCCCTTCTAGTTAGCGATAGTTCCTTCCTAGGAGCTATCGTCGTAGTTACGCTAGACATCCCGGGTTATGCGAGACTATAGACGACTTAGAATAATTAGCGTATTCGGGTTAGCGGCAATCTAGAAGGTAAAGGAAAAGCATATGCCGAAAGCGTCTACTATAATATTATAGCAGGCACCTACTAGCGTAACCTCCCTATTTACTTCCTATATACTAAGGGAAATATCTCTATTTATTAGCAGTCGGAGCTATTTAGCCTAGCGCTTACTTATAATAAGTAACTCTAAACTATTATTAAGCATTGCTAGCAACTGCTAACTATAGCTTCCGATAGTAACTTAAATATAGATAGCGGGAACGACGGTAAAGGAACGGGTAACTGCGGAAAGGTCTATATTATTAGGGATAGAGTAAAGTTCCTTAGGTCGAGGAGGTCCTACTCGACCGATTTGTTAGCTAGTAAATCGGACAGCCTTAATAGAAACTAAAACCGAAGTAGGGTCGGTATTATTATTATCCCCTCGGCCTATCTCCTTAATCCCCTCTTCGTTAGTATTATCGATGGTCTCCTAGCTCTCGTAGGTCACTAATTCGCCTTCTACTAACTCCTAGGCCCCTAAAAATTTAGGAAGGAACTATAGGGAAGAGACGTCGATATAGTCCTCTCGCCCCTATTTACGTCGAAGGGCTACAAGGTCTTTTATAAAGGTAGCATCGTTAGGAATCCGGCTCTAGAATAGGTTAGTAGGCAAACCGTATACTAGAAGCTCCCCTATAGATACGTTAGACTTAAGGTCTAGGAACTATAAAGCCTAGAAGAGAGCATTTGCCTTTATATCGTAAGAGTTAGTAGGCCCGGCACTATACTTCTTTATATACCTATTAAAGCGAAAGCTCTTTAGGTCGGCTAACTTTCGTTTATAGGCCGGCGGGTTAGCTAGGCCTAGGGTACTACTAAGGTCGGTAGTAGTATCCTCTATATCGATATCCGGAGTCTCTAGGACCTCCGGAGAGGCTATACTAGCTCGGGTTGTACGGTCTTCGGCTGTCTAGAGTGTCTTAGTCTTAGCGACTAATTCTCGCTGTTTCTTAGCCTTGTTAGCTGCCTGCTTCTTAAGTATCCTAGTAGGGGCTGCCGCACTAGGGCGGGTAGGGTTCTGCGGGCTCTTACCCTTGCCCTAGGACGACTAGGTTTAGGACGACTAAGTTTAGGACGACTGAGTTTAGGACCTTATAGCAGCGTAGACATCTATACTGTTCTTAGTAACCGCGTAAACATTAGTAACTGCGTCCGGGTCCTAAGATACAAAGTTAACTTTAATAGGCTTAGTAGTACCGTTACTGCTCCGCTCTTTAACCTGTTTTGCCCTAACCTTCTAAGTCTCTCGTTTAGTAATAGCGGCGAGGGTACTATTCCTAGTGTCCTTAAACTCGATCTTGCTACTATACTTCTTCTCTAGAAGACTCCTAAGTTAAGGCAGCTTTAGGGCTCTACGATCCTACTCGAAGTTAATCTTGTCGCTAGTATCGGTATAGTAGAACCGACTATTTACTTATATAACGAGCTTCCTCTTAAGAAGCTCTTTCTAGATAGGGCAGTCTAATTAAACATATTTAAAACCGCCGCATATCTAGCACTTGCTATCTAAGTCCGAATAGATCTTCCGTATAGCGTAGACGTTAACTAAAGGGGCCTTAGGGTAGTTAGGATCGGAGACCTAGTAGACTAGTAGTATATCCTTTAGTATACTAGTATTAAGGACCTCCCTAACTCGCTATAGTGCTTTCGCATTAAGGTTGAGCTAGGCTAGGGATTTAGCTAAGTCCGCAACGTCCTAAGAATGCCTAGTAATAGTAGGAGTTACGGTACTAGGACCACTTTGCGATTTAGGAAGAAACTTAGGCCCTCTAGTTCCCGAGGCATCGTTCCTTACCTAAGCTAGGTTATTCCGGTCCTCGCCGTAAATAAACTTCTTTGCGTTAGCGGAGCTGTTAATATCGTTCCTAATAGCCTCTAGGACCTCTTTACACTTCTTAAAGGTCTCGGGATTGGCTTCGCTAAGCTTATAGCGACGGAAGACACGCTTAGCCGTAGACTACGGCAACCCTTTAAGGAGTAGCCTCGTTCTCTAAGAATTCTCGAGGTCCTACTAGTCGATGCCGTCCGCTAACTTAACAAACTCGCGGACGTACTCCTTTAGGTCGTTATCTTCGGTACGCCTCTCTATATAGAGGTTCTTAAGCTATATACGACTACCTTTAATGCGACGGCTATCGCGATCCCGATACTCCCTTATAAAGGCCTACTTAAAGACCTCCTAGTCGGCATTAGACTTGTCGTCCTTTTCTAGGTAGCTAACTAGGGTTCTAAGGGTTCGGTAAAGCCTAGTAATAGTAGTCCTCGTAAGGGACCGGACCTTGTACTAGTCCGACTCCTCTTCGAGTCCGTACTCGGCTAAGTTATCCTTAAAGCGTTCTACGTACGCCGTAGCGTTCTACCCTTCGAATAGAGGGTTCCTACTGCTTCCTAGCTCTAGCGGGCGACGCCTGTTCTAACGGAGAAGGTCAGTTTGCCCTTAAATTATCTTTATAACGACATTGTAGAGGGCCTCGGGCGTAGAAGGCTCGATAGCCCCTAGTTCGATAGCGCTTATAATAACTAGTCGTCGCCTGATTTCTTCGTTAATAGAGTCCGGTAGGTTATTAGATTCCGAAGATTCCGCTAATTCGTAATACTCGCTTTCGCTAGAGCTTATTCGATTATTATAAAGTAGTTAAAATAAAATGCTATAGGAAAGTGTTTTTAGTGTATATTGTAGGTTTAGTTTGTTTCGATGTTACTATGCGAGAAAATAGTGTACTAGGCTGTTTTCTTCTAATATTACCCCCGGGGTAGTATTAGAGTTTGGCCTCCTAGGGGTCGCCTAGACACCCCTAGGAGCTTTAATTTAGTAAATTTAGACAAAAGCCGCTCGGAGGAAGGAACTGCAATCTCTATTTACACCTAGATCCTAGAAACTAGCCACTTTACTAACTATTGTTATCTCCTTTAGCTAGGCGGGGGGCGGGGACCTTCTTTTTTTTTTTAGTAGAAGGCTAAGCACTATCCGAACGAGGTAGCGAATCCCGAAACAATCTACCCGGTTAATAGGGGAACTGTCTAGGCATCTAACCTATAATCTAGAAATTGCTATCGTATAGATAGTCTTAGCAAACTAAGCAAGGCCGATAGGTAATTAGTCTATCTCCTCCTTAGGCGGGGCTTATCTCGAGTAAGCGGTGCTAAATAGGTCTTCGACCCGGAGCCGAGTCCTTAAAAGCTAGCTATAGTTATAGACTAGGCCCTAAGCTGTAACAGTCCTAAGGGTTTGTAGCTTTTCGGGGTTAAAGCGATGCCCTCGTTAAGAGGTTTCTCTGCTTGTCGTAACGGCCCCTTAAGATACTTCGGTATCGTCCGTATCGTAGGCTCTTATCGTACCCTCGCTTCGGTTATAGCTATTCGTGCCTAGAGACTACCTTTAACATACCCGAACCTGTTAGATATAAAGAGATAGCCCTACCTTCGGCTCTAATAAAGGACGGAAACCAACACTACTACTACTACTCGTAGCAATAGTATAGGCTACCGAGGGTAATATAACCTATAGCAATATAGGCAGCTATGTTTAGTAAGATAGGATAACGAGACTATCGCTTAGGCTAATAACTAGAGCCCTACAACATAGGCATTATAGAAGTGTAACATAAACAATGTGCTATACGAGGTTAATAATCTATCTACAATATAGAAGGAGGCCTCTTATATAGGCTCAAAACTAGCCTATAGGTGTAGGGCCGGTTACTAGCTAATACTAGATATAGTATTTCGATTAGCTAAGAGTAGTACGGAGGATAGGATTAGGTTACTAAAATAGGGAGTCGTATTTAATCGCATATAGTTTAGTTAATAGTCGAGCTATACATTCGTTATACTTTGCCTACCTACTAGCCGACACGTTATATCGGAGAGATATAGATTAATTCGGAAGAGCTTCTACTTCTATAGCCCTAATATCTGAGCTCGTTATATAAGTTCCCGTCGTCCTTCGCAACTTTTCCGTACTCTTAACCCGTGCTTACGGTTGCTATACGCGCCTATATTATCTTTTATATCGCTATTTAAGATAGAGAGGGTCGCGGAATTAGAACGGCTTTTACGTATAGCTACTAAGACTATCTAGGACCTAGAATTGAAGCTAATTAATTACGACGAGCAAATCGAGTCGCTAAACGATCGCCTAGTATAGCGCGCGACTAAGATATCGGAGCTAACTCGCGAGTAGAAGAGACTAAAGGAGGAGAATAGCTATTAA
>NW_006921533.1:485332-501394 GCF_000340215.1 Pseudocercospora fijiensis CIRAD86
GATATATCTCGAGACGCCGAAGCCCGCTATTACGAAATCCTCGATCTTCTTCGAACTAGGCTACTTACTCCGCTCTCCCCTATAGTATCTAAACCCTCTTAAGAAGCCTTCGAGAGAGCTTGTTAGCTTAGTCGTAATTAGCGCGCATTCTATAAGCTTTTCGAAGATATACCTTAGGTATTAGCAGACTCGATTATAGTATTAGTAAAGGAACTTGTCGATAATAAATAGCGAATTTAAGAAAGTTAGGTCGTAACGCCTACTACTAAAGAAGAGGAGCCTTATATCGAGAAGATAGACGAATATAATATACGAGATAAGGTTAGTAAGGGCGAGGATAAAAGTAAAGGGTTATATATAGAAGTAGAGGTATACTATTATTATAATACTTAAGAAGCTAGAAGTAGTAGCGTTACCTACAAGATCTACTCTAAAGATATACTCTTAAAGCTGCTTAACCTTAGTATAGATCTTATATGAGCCTGCCTCCTTTTTAGTCGCTCTACTAGTCCCTTAGGTTAGCGAAGCTAAGGACAAGCCGGGCAAAACTATTAGTTTCCCCTCTGCTATTAAATACGGATTTCTTCTACAATATTATAACTAACGGTATTTTGTATAGGCAAGTATAGTAAACGACCTCCGGGTTGCTCTAAATAAGAGGACTAACAATGTTATAGACTCTGCGAGGTAGAACTAAAGTCCTTAGAAAATGCGCCGATTTTTTTAGAAGCATTAGCAGCCCTTAAAATCGTAGAGTCCCCTTCGGAAGGCTACGAGTACGGACACTTTATAACACATTTAACGGTCGCAAATTATATAACGTCCTAGGCAATTACTAAAAGAAGGTCCTCTAAGTTTTTATAGGTCTATTTAGCGTGTTATAGTAGGTTGCTAGCTCGAGAGGGCTGTATAGCTGCAACTGTCTTTTTGCCTAGCTTGTTATTAGGCCTACGTAAGCGAGGATTAGTGCCTAAGGCACCGAGCTTTCGAGGGACTATATAGAGGTAGGTATAGGCGGACTAGACGTTATATACGCGATTAGCGATAATGCTATTATTCTATACGGAGACCGACTAAACGATTAAGCATATATATAGCAAAATTACGACAATTAAACCGATTAATACCTTAATAACGAAACCGAAAGAACTAGTAATTTAGTACGCTACGAGTATAGGCACTCCTCTAGAAAATAGGAGAACTACGGAGTAGTAGTTCTATTATTAGCTAGTAACCGGCCCTACACCTATAGGCTAGTTTTAAGCCTATATAAGAGGCCTCCTTCTATAGAGTAGACAGATTATCAACCTCGTATAGTACATTGTTTATATTACACTTCTACAATGCCTATATTGTAGGGCTCTAGTTATTAGCCTAAGCGACAGTCTCGTTATCCTATCTTGCTAAACATAGCTACCTATATTGCTATAGGTTATATTACCCTCGGTAGCCTATGCTATTGCTATAAGTAGTAGTAGTAATATTAGTTTCCGTCCTTTATTAGAGCCGAAGGT
This sequence comes from Pseudocercospora fijiensis CIRAD86, assembly GCF_000340215.1. NCBI lineage: Eukaryota > Fungi > Ascomycota > Dothideomycetes > Mycosphaerellales > Mycosphaerellaceae > Pseudocercospora > Pseudocercospora fijiensis. The sequence continues at coordinate 486,847 of NW_006921533.1, forward strand.
AGGGCTATCTCTTTATATCTAACAGGTTCGGGTATATTAAAGGTAGTCTCTAAGTACGAATAGCTATAACCGAAGCGAGGGCACGATAAGAGCCTACGATACGGACGATACCGAAGTATCTTAAGGGACCGTTACGACAAGCAGAGAAACCTCTTAACGAGGGCATCGCTTTAACCCCGAAAAGCTACAAACCCTTAGGACTGTTATAGCTTAGGGCCTAGTCTATAACTATAGCTAGCTTCTAAGGACTCGGCTCCGGGTCGAAGACCTATTTAGTACCGCTTGCTCGAGATAAGCTACCGCCTAGCCTAAGAGGGGGAGATAGATTAATTACCTATCGACCTTAGCGGGCCCCGCTAAGACTATCTATACGATAGCAATTTCTAGATTACAGGTCGGATGCCTAGACAGTTCCCCTATTAACCGGGTAGATTGTTTCGGGATTCGCTGCCTCGTTCGGACAGTACTTAGCCTTTTACTAGAAAAAAAGAAGGTCCCCGCCCCCCGCCTAGCTAAAGGAGATAACGATAGTTAGTAAAGCGGCTAGTTTCTAGGATCTAGGTGTAAATAGAGATTGCAGTTCCTTCCTCCGAGCGGCTTTTGTCTAAATTTACTAAATTAAAGCTCCTAAGGGTGTCTAGGCGACCCCTAGGAGGCTAAACTCTAATAATACCCTAGGGGTAATATTAGAAGAAAACAGCCTAGTACACCATTTTCTCGTATAGCAACATCGAAACAAACTAAACTAAACAAACTAAAGACACTAAAAACACGTTTATATAGCATTTTATTACGACTTTATATAGCATTTCATTTTAACAATTTTACTAATAATCGAATAAGCTCTAGCGAAAGCGAGCGTTACGAATTAGCGGAATCTTCGGAATCTAATAACCTACCGGACCCTATTAACGAAGAAATCAGGCGACGACTAGTTGTTATAAGCGCTATCGACCTAGGGGCTATCGAGCCTTCTACGCCCGAGGCTCTCTATAATGTCGTTATAAAGATGATTTAAGGGCAAACTAACCTTCTCCGTTAGAATAGGCGTCGCCCGCTAGAGCTAGGAAGCAGTAGGAACCCTTTATTCGAAGGGTAGAACGCTACGGCGTACGTAGAACGCTTTAAGGACAACTTAGCCGAGTACGGACTCGAAGAGGAGTCGGACTAGTACAAGGTCCGGTCCCTTACGAGGACTACTATTACTAAGCTTTACCGAACCCTTAGAACCCTAGTTAGCTACCTAGAAAAGGACGACAAGTCTAATACCGACTAGGAGGCCTTTAAGTAGGCCTTTATAAGGGAGTATCGGGATCGCGATAGCCGTCGCATTAAAGGTAGTCGTATATAGCTTAAGAACCTCTATATAGAGAGGCGTACCGAAGATAACGACCTAAAGGAGTACGTCCGCGAGTTTGTTAAGTTAGCGGACAGTATCGACTAGTAGGACCTCGAGAATTCTTAGAGAACGAGGCTACTCCTTAAAGGGTTGCCGTAGTCTACGGCTAAGCGTATCTTCCGTCGCTATAAGCTTAGCGAAGCTAATTCCGAGACCTTTAGGAAGTACAAAGAGGTCCTAGAGGCTATTAAGGACGATATTAATAGCTCCGCCGATACGAAGAAGTTCATTTATAGCGAGGACCGAAATAACCTAGCTTAGGTAAAGAACGACGCCTCGGGAAGCAGAGGACCTAAGTTCCTTCCTAAATCGTAGAGCGGTCCTAAGACCGTAACTCCTACTATTACTAAGCACTCTTAGGACGTTGCGGACTTAGCTAAATCCCTAGCTTAGCTTAACCTTAATGCGAAAGCACTATAGCGAGTTAGAGAGGTTATTAATGCTAGTATACTAAAGGATATACTACTAGTCTACTAGGTTTCCGATCCTAACTATTCTAAGGCCCCTTTAGTTAACGTCTACGCTATACGGAAGATCTATTCTAACTTAGATAGCAAGTGCTAGATGTGCGGCGGTTTTAAACATATTCAATTAGACTACCCTATCTAGAAAGAGCTTCTTAAGAGGAAGCTCGTTATATAAGTAAATAGTCGGTTCTACTATACCGATACTAGCGATAAGATTAACTTCGAGTAGGATCGTAGAGCTCCGAAGCTGCCTTAACTTAGGAGTCTTCTAGAGAAGAAGTATAGTAGCAAAATCGAGTTTAAGGATACTAGGAATAGTATCCTCGCCGCTATTACTAAACGAGAAACTTAGAAGGTTAGGGCAAAACAGGTTAAGGAGCGGAGTAGTAACGGTACTACTAAGCCTATTAAAGTCAACTTTGTGTCTTAGGACCCGGACGCAGTTACTAATGTTTACGCAGTTACTAAGAACAGTATAGATGTCTACGCTACTACAAGGTCCTAAACTTAGTCGTCCTAAACCTAGTCCTAGGGCAAGGGTAAGAGCCCGTAGAACCCTACCCGCCCTAGTACGGCAGCCCCTACTAGGATACTTAAGAAGCAGGCAGCTAATAAGGCTAAGAAACAGCGAGAATTAGTCGCTAAGACTAAGACACTCTAGACAGCTAAAGACCGTATAGCCCGAGCTAGTATAGCTACTCCGGAGGTCCTAGAGACTCTAGATATCGATATAGAGGATAATACTACCGACCTTAGTAGTACCCTAGGCCTAGCTAACCCGCCGGCCTATAAACGAAAGTTAGCCGACCTAAAGAGCTTTCGCTTTAGTAGGTATATAAAGAAGTATAGTGCCGGGCCTACTAACTCCTACGATATAAAGGCAAATGCTCTCTTCTAGGCTTTATAGTTCCTAGACCTTAAGTCTAACGTGTCTATAGGAGAGCTTCTAGTATACGGTTTGCCTACTAACCTGTTCTAGAGCCGGATCCCTAACGATGCTACCTTTATAAAAGACCTCGTAGCCCTCCGGCGCAAATAGGGGCAAGAGGACTATATCGACGTCTCTTCCCTATAGTTCCTTCCTAAATTTTTAGGGGCCTAGGAGTTAGCAGAAGGCGAATTAGTAACCTACGAGAGCTAGGAGACTATCGATAATGCTAACGAAGAGGGGATTAAGGAGATAGGCCGAGGGGATAATAATAATACCGACCCTGCTTCGGTTTTAGTTTCTATTAAGGCTGTCCGATTTACTAGCTAACAAATCGGTCGAGTAGGACCTCCTCGACCTAAGGAACTTTACTCTATCCCTAATAATATAGACCTTTCCGTAGTTACCCGTTCCTTTACCGTCGTTCCCGCTATTTATATTTAAGTTACTATCGGAAGCTATAGTTAGCAGTTGCTAGCAATGCTTAATAATAGTTTAGAGTTACTTATTATAAGTAAGCGCTAGGCTAAATAGCTCCGACTGCCGATAAATAGAGATATTTCCCTTAGTATATAGGGAGTAAATAGGGAGGTTGCGCTAGTAGGTACCTACTATAATGTTATAGTAGACGCTTTCGGTATATGCTTTTCCTTTACCTTCTAGATTGCCGCTAACCCGAACACGCTAATTATTCTAGGTCGTCTATAGTCTCGTATAACCCGGGATATCTAGCGCAACTACGACGATAGCTCCTAGGAAGGAACTATCGCTAACTAGAAGGGCAACCGAGTCGTATTTACTAGTTATATCGGAAACACTAGCTACAAATCCTACGAGGATATCCTTGCTGCTTCTAAACGCTCTTCGGGAAACGCTATAGCGCGGTTATAAGACCGGCAATCTACGCTATAAGTTAGTATAGCTTAAATAGGTTATATCTAGAGGTACGCCGCTCCGTACGTTAAGGCAAGTTTCTAGGCTCTATACTAAGGAGGCGAATGCTCGAAGCGATAGCGAGTATAACAACCCGGCAACGACAATCTAGTATACGAATCTCGGTAATAATGCTATCGCAATTATCGCCGCCGGAAGCGGATCTACCCGAGCCCGAATCCGAACTAACTAATTAGAGCGCCGATCGAATAATACCCCGGGGGTGTTATTAGGAATCTAACGTTTTCGCCGGAATTATAAATTAGGATTACTAGCTATATACCTACCGACTTAAGGAGACTTCCGATAAAGTTTACGCGCTATTCTATTACGCTAATCTCCGGGCCTAACGTTAAAGAGAGAGGGCTCGGGTATTACGAGCGGTTAGTATATATACCCTATATAAGAGGGTAGCTAACAAGATTAAGTCCGTAAAGGGTAGCGTATATATAACCGATAGGTCTAATCCTAGCGGAAATCCTAACTAGCGACAAAAGTGCCTTAACCGCGAAGCGATATTAATACCTAGGGATAGTCTATACGACTAGAGGTATATTACTAAAAAGTTCTCCGCTATTCTTAGGGGATCGAGGCTAACGCCGGAGAGACTAGCGAATATTAAACCTAGCATCGAGCTTTCGGATCTTAAACTAGATTTGCTATACGAGCTTCTATACAACCGCGAAGCCGTATTAGTATATAACTTTACGCATCTAGGTAGGATTAACCCGGAGGTTGCCCCTCTATAGAGGATCCGAACGATCGAGTATAAGCCTTAGGCTTACCTAGGGTTTAAGTTAAACCTAAGCCTAAGAGGTATAGTTAAAGACATAATACGGCAGCGTATAAAGGCTAGCACCTTAGAGCCTTCCTATGCCTCGTATCGTAATCTATACTTCCTAGTTTAGAAGAAGACAGCTTCTAGGGAGCTAAAGAAGTATCGGCTAATTAACGCTGCCTAGAAGTTCAACGTAGTTACGATTAGAGATACTAATCTTCCTCCGGAGACTAATAGGTTCTTAGAAGCCTTTACTAACTGTATAGTAGCCTCGCTAGTTAATGTGTTCTCGGGCTACGACTAGACACCTCTCTACCTTAATAGTAGAGACCTAACTAGTTTCGAAACGCCTCTTAGACTATACCGACAAACTACCCTTCCCTAAGGGGCGACTAACTTAGTAGCCTAGTTCGTACGTATTATAAACTAAGTCCTCGCGGCTTGTGTTTCTTATACTACGATGCCTTTCCTTAACGATATCGGCATTAAAGGGCCTAAAACTAGGTATAATAACGAAGAAGTAGAGCCTAGTATTCGGAGGTTTTTTCTTAAATACATTTAGAACCTCGATAGTGTCCTCTGCAACTTAGAGCGGGCTAACTTAATAGTATATAGGGAAAAGCTTTAGCTCCTATATAAGCGTATAAACATTGTCGGGTTTGTTACTAATAAGAACGGCCGTTATCCTAATAATATACGGGTCCTAAAGATTGTGTCCTAGCCCGACCCTACCTATTAGAAAGATATCCGGATCTAGCTTAGAGTAGTCTCCTACTTCCGTATCTAGGTCGAAAACTTTGCGTTAGTATACAAGCCTCTATACGCCTTGCTTAAGAAGGATGTAGAGTTTAAATAGACCTCCGTTTACTAAGCCGCTAAGGACAAGGTTACTAAGGCACTCGTTAACGCGCCTACGCTTACCTCTATTAACTACTCGGAAGGCGTAGGTCTGCTAATTATTGCTATCGACTCGAGCGGGGAAGGCTACGGCGAGATACTAATACAGCATAATCGTAAGGATCCCTCCTTACGTTACCCTATCCGGTACGAGTCCGGTCTATAGAAACCTATCGAGGCCCGATACGATACTAGCAAGCGAGAGTACCTTAGTGTCTATAAGGCTCTTAAGAAGTTCCGACCTTAGCTCTTTAGAGTATTCTTTCGCCTAGAGGTCGACGCTTAGACGCTAGTCTATTAACTTAACCGTATAGCCTCCGACCTACCTAACTCTACGATAGCTCGGTAGGTTGCCTAGATCTATTTGTTTAATTTCGACGTCTTCTATATTCCTAGCAAGAAGCATACTAGACCGGATAGCCTTTCTAGAAGGCCTACTATAGAAGAAGACATCGCCGAGATAATAGAAGAAGAGGATATCGACGCGGTTATTAACCGTACCTTCTTTACTACCTTCTATATTAACGCTATACCGGTAATTACTAGGTCTACTACCGACGACTAACCTAGTAACTAGCCTAACGAAGACCCCGCTACTAACGGCGAGGACTAGGACGATGCTAAGGCGGGCGAACTAGGTAGGGATAATATCCTTAATAGGATCTGCTCCGACGACTCCTATAATATCGCCTGCTTCCTTACCTATACGAAGAGAGCTCCTAGTCTATTAAAGAGTTAATACCGTCGTGTTATTCGCTATTCTTAGAGGTTCCTTATTAAAGATCGCATCCTTTAGCGATAGGCTATAATTAATATACCGCTCTAGCGTATTATTAACGATCTAGCAGCCCGACAAGATATCCTTCGTTCCGTTTACGATAAGCTCGGCTACTAGGCGGCGGAGGGCACCTTCGATATCCTTCGTCGTCGCTACTAGTAGGACGGCGTATAGGCTAATGTCTCCCGCTACTATAAGAGCTGTCCTAAGTGCAACTTTAGGAACAGCTACCGACGTCTAGGAGAGCTACGTATCCCTACTACCTAGTTAGTTAGGGAGCGGTAGTATAGCGATAGGGTCTATCTTAGCCGCAATAATAGCCTATATATTATTCGAGAGAGTCTTTCTCGATAGCCGGAGGCCTACTATTTCTATAAGGGTTGCGGTGCTATTAATGCCCGTAATATAGCTACCTTCCTATTTAAGGATCTGTTTTGCCGTAGGGGAACACCTTACGAGGTTATCTTAGACAACGCTACGAACAATATAGCTAAGGAGGTTTAAGCGCTACTTATTTTATATAGGGCGAAGAACGTTCGCATCTCCCCGTACTATCCCTAGTCGAATGCTATTATTAAGCGCGGCTATCGGTCGTTAATTAATGCCCTATCTAAGATAACTAATAGTAGCGATAGATTAGTTCCTATTTCTACCCGCGTTCTAGCCCTTCTCTAGGCGGACCGAACTACTATCGTCGACATAACTAGACTTATACTAGCGGAACTTATAATTAGGAGGGACGCCGTTCTTCCTATTAAATTGTCCTATCGTACGCACGGCGTTTACGATTAGGGGTCTATTCGTACTAGGGTAGATCTTCTTACCCTACGGGCTAAGGCTCTTAAGGATATAGCTACGACTTCTTAAGAGGGTCTTACTCGACAACGTCGGCTTCGGGAAGAGGCTAAGCAGTATTTTAATAACTATAATGCTATTGATTAGGAACCTCTAAAGGTTAGCGATATAGTCCTTCTATACCGGTCCGAACTAGAGTATAGTTACTCCTATAAGCTAGCCTTTAAGTAGAAGGGTCCTTATAGAGTAAAGGAGGTCCTTTACTTAGGTTCCGTATACCTTCTTTAGGAGCTAGATAGTGCTACCTTAAAGTATACTTACCCTCGGGCTAATCTAAAGAAGATCGTTAAGTTACGAGAACCTACCCGCCCTCCGCCGACCGAGGAGGAAGTTAGTGCCTCTATAGACCCTCTACTGTCCTTAGATGCCTATCGGGAGGAGGATCCCGCCGCTATTCTAGATCCTGTTCTACCTAAGAACTATGCCTATCCCTAGATTCGTCTTAGTAAGCTATTAGGAATAACTTAAGAATAAAGAGAGGGTTATATACGGATTAACTATATATAGAGCGTTTCCGATGTTAATTCCGATTCTAATAGTAAACTAGACTTCTAGCTATCTAACTCTAACTCCGAGGAACCTAACTAGTCTAGCGATAAAGACCGCCTAGAATTATAGCTAAACGACCCCGAGACTAAATAATCGTATGTCCTTTCCTGCCTCTACTACGTTGCTTTCCTTACCTCTATTAACTATTCTCCGCGCTATTAATATAGAGCGCTACCCTTTAGCTTTAGTCCTTACTGCCTATTCCTACGGATGTTAATGCTCTTAGTTATTGCCCTCCTTTGCTTTTACCTTGTCTATTGTTTTGCTCTTTTGTCTTTTACCTTCGATTAATATTGCTATAGCTTCGCTCTTTTTATGTTTCCTTAGAAAGAACTATACGAGGCATAACTTCCGAATAATACCCCGGGGGTAGCATTCGGAAGCTAGCCGAATCTAACCTCCCGCCCTTCTAGGACTACTTCCCTCTAGTTTCCTAGTCTCTAGTAACCGCCCTTAGGTAGCAACGACAATAAGATACTCCGCTAGAGAAGATTGTTCCTACCCTAATTAGCATTAGCTACGTAGGACACTAAGAAAGGGAGGATCCCTCTCCCTTCCTAGCTCTTAGATAGACGTAGCAACCTAGGCCTATAGCCTCTAAGAATAGGGACCTTAGACCGCTAAGCTTAGTATCTAGAAGAAAGAAGAACGCACGGGCTACGTTTATATACCTACTACTATAAAAGGTAATACTATATCTATAACGATAGTGCTATAGGCTAATATAAGCTACGCTAGGCCTAGGCGATTTGCTCCTAGTTGCCGAGTAGCTCTAGAAAAGCTAATGCTACCCCGGGGGTGTTATTAGTCCCGCTAGCCTTACTACTATAGATTACTGCTAGGTACTCGAACTAACTAGTTACATTTCGAGTGCGCGGGAATCTACGAAAGCTAGAGGTTAATAAAAGGCGCGTAGTCGCTACTAGCAATTAGCTAGATCGATTGTTAAACTTTAGCCGCCCTACTAATAAAGGAGTCTCGTATATAGCTTCACTTTTTAAGGTCTATATATAGTCGTTATCCGTTTGCTTTACCGGAATATACGGACTACGCTACCTTTGTACCCTATTTAAGGCGAGCTTTCTAAGCTCTTTCTTCTACTCGAATACTAACCGACTTACTACCGCCTACTCCCTCCCCCTTCTTCTATCTAAACCCTTTAATTATTATTAACAAGCTACGAACGTTTTTGCAAACTCGTTACTAACTCCTTTCCGCTCTAGTCGACTAAGATGTCTTCCGGCGCCCTAAATCCGCTAGGCGCTAGCAGTAGTAGCAACCTACTAGCCCTAAACCTAGGCGTACTAGTCCCGATCGAAGCCCCCTCCGATAGCGCCTTAGTCGCTATAACTAGCCTCGAGTACTGTTTCTAGATCGTTACCGCTATCGACGACCCCTAAAAGAAGATTAAGACCGCTCGTACCTTGCTACGCGTTATCGATCGAAACATTAAGAAGGCTGCTATCTTAGTATCGTACGGTATAAACAACTTGCGCTAAGACATTAGTAAGCGCATCTTTAAGCGAGACGTTCTTTAGGATATAGAGCTTTATTAAGCCTTTCCTATTGTTTATAGCCTCGAGACGGCGGGCACTACGATTCGTATGCGCTTTACGAACCTTAATTAAGCCTTCGAGTAGTAGGGAGGACCGAGTAGTCTCTTAAAGAGCCTTATTAACTTCGCCTACGATAGATAAGAGCGTACTAAGCAGGTTGCGTCGTTCGTTAATAAGCATCCGGTCCGTCGCGAGGGAGTAGAGCACCTTTCCCGTACTATAATCTATCGAGTCTCTACTACTAGTAAGAAGTACGGTAAGCAATTAGTTAACTTAACCTTCGCACTTAACGACTTTACGATAGCCTACTAGAAGCGGTATAAGGACGCTATTGCCGAGGTAGATCTTAACGCCTAGTCTACTAAAGATCTACTAAAAGAGAAGGGCTATCGTATTAATAGTATAGGCTTTATTATTAAGGGTTAAGAGGCTCCTATCGTAGATGTTCTCGAACGTAAGGTCCTTCCTTAAGACGGAAGCCGATACGGCTACTAGTCTAGTACTTACTATAGAGATATAGGTATAAGATCGCCGCTTAACCCGTAACCGTAAGGTCCCTTAAGAAGTTTAAGATAAGCGCGCTAAGGCAGAAGCAGCGCGTTAGAAGGCGTTGCAGGCTCGCTAGGCGTTCTAGAAGGCCGCTAAGAAGTCTACTGCACCTTCTAGTACTAACTATAGTAACTCGGATATCGATATGCTAGATACGCTACTAGAAGATAGTATTTCCTCCGAAGGCTCCTTTAGTAAGCGTAGGCATAGAGGCCTCTCGCCGATGCTGTTAACTAAGAATATCTATAGTTCCTATAAGGGTAACTCTATCGTACATCTTATTACCGAGATCGATATAGTTTATAAGGCCGATATAGGCAAAGCATCTATCGCCCTGTCTATCTATTAGCAGTACGACGACCTTAGCAAGCTAGGCGAAGATCCGTTTACTATATATACTAGCTATATTAAGAAGGCCGCTAAGGCGTATAGTCTCTATACTAGTACTAAGACGAGTGTCCTTATTAGCCGCCTATTAAAGATTGGACGTAATGTCGCTAATTAAGATGCCTTTGCTACCCTTAAGGCTAATTAGGCCTATACTAACTAGTTTCCTAGACGCCCTATTGCCGCCCCGACATCTCTAGGACTCTACGCGTTTAACCCTACTAGTACTATTACTCGCGCCCTTACGCTAACGGATCGCTAGAGCAAGTTCGTTACCGGTATCCTTAGCTAAGGTACCTCCTTCGACCGCTTTCGCTAGACTAGTAATGCTATCTTCCCTTAAGTCTTTAGTTAGTTGCAAGAGCCTCGTAGAGCATATCTTCCTTTCCTTATCGATTTAATATAGGAGGAGTTTAAAATATACCTTTAGTATATGCGTATAATGCCTAAGTCTAAGCAAGAAGGCCGCAATGCCCTTTAAACTTATAGTATAAGCAACTAAATCGTCCGCTAGCACCCTGCCCTATAGCTCTTAGCTATCGCCCTTCGACCTAATTACGTATACGAGCTTATCTCCGTCCCTAAGCCTACTAAGTTCTTTAAGGTTAGCGGTACTTATAAAAACTGTCCTTCTAAGGAGTCTACTCGTCTCGGACAAGATATAGTTAAGCTCGTAGCTAGCGAGAGTGCTAGTTACCTACGTATTAAGGTCTGCCTTATGTCTAAGGATAAGACTAGCTACTCTACTATTATCGAAGGTATGCATTAGCCCGAGGTCTTTGCAAACTAGGTTAAGAAACTTAGGGCTCGTAGCCTAGTCCTACTAAGCAAGATCGGCAAGCTTACTAATAAGTACCTTACCGACGACGACCTCGACTACATATTCGATAGTTAGCCTAATAGTAAGGGGCGTAAAGCGGAGTAGATCCTTAACCCTTTAAAGGAGTGCGAGGTCTCTATTTAGATGCTATACCTACTATATAGTAATCTAAAGACTAAGAGCAACCGTATATTAATTAACCTAGGCTACTCTCGCGTTATTAACGGTACTAAGGTTAAGGGTTACGAGAACTTAATAGTCTCTTAGGTTGCTAAAGCGCACCGCAATCTAACCGCCCTCCTAGCCTCTAACTCCTTCGTACTATTCGCTTTCCTTACGGCTATCTTAGTCGAAGGCCTCGGCTATATCTCCGACGCCTTAGTTAGTAGGATTCCTTAGTTAAGTTACGTTGTTTAGAACGAAGTTAAACAGATCCTCTAGCTCGATAGCGAGGGACTTAAGGAATATCTATACAATTAGGAGAATGCTACGAAGGAAAAGGCTACTAACCTCCTTATTAATTAAGCTCTCTATAAGGGATAGTACTTCGGTACTAATAGCTTTAATGTATACGGAGGAGATTTCGAGAGCCGGCTAGTAGATAAGGTTATTGCTAGTAAGGATTACGGCGCGTTAAAGCAACAGTAAGTCTGTATAGTATTGCTTAGGAAGTTGTTTTTGCATAATTATAGTATCTAGGATGAATGCTACCCTAGGGGTATTATTGCGGAGTTCTAAAAATAGCCTTAGCTAAGAGCGCTAAGGATGTATACATATTTGTTTTAAGCGCGCAATATAAAGCGTATCTAGTTAGATACGAAGAAAGGGAGGGATATTGGCTAGTAACCGGCCCTATACCTATAGGCTAGTTTTAAGCCTATATAAGAGGCCTCCTTCTATAGAGTAGATAGATTATTAACCTCGTATAGCACATTGTTTATATTACACTTCTACAATGCCTATATTGTAGGGCTCTAGTTATTAGCCTAAGCGACAGTCTCGTTATCCTATCTTACTAAACATAGCTGCCTATATTGCTATAGGTTATATTACCCTCGGTAGCCTATACTATTGCTATAAGTAGTAGTAGTAGTGTTAGTTTCCGTCCTTTACTATAGAAATCAAACTACTAGTCTCTATTTCGACCTATAGATATAGACAAAGATACTAAAGGACGGAAACTAAAACCACTACTACTACTAGCTGTAATAGTATAGGCTACCGAGGGTAACATAACCTACAGCAATATAGGCAGCTATATTTAGCATAATAGGATAACAAGACGGTTGCTTAGGCTAATAACTAGAGCCCTACAATATAGGCATTATAGAAGTGTAACATAAACAATATGCTACACGAGGTTAGTACTCTATCTACGATGTAGAAGGAGGCCTTATATATAGGCTTAAAACTCAGCCTAGGTATACAGGGCCGGTTACTAGCTAATATCCCTCCCTTTCTTCGTATCTAACTAGACACGTATTACAATGCGCGCTTAAAACAAACAGTTATATAGTAACCTTAGGCATCTTAGCTAAGGCCATTTTTTAGAGACTCCGCAATAATACCCCTAGGGTAGCATTGTTCCTAGATTCTATTAACATACAAAAACAACTTCCTAAGCAACTAATCTACGACGCTAACTTACTGCTACTTTAACGTACCGTAATCCTTACTAGTAATAACCTTATTAGCTAGTCGATTCTCCCAAACTCCTCCGTAGGTATTAAAGCTATTAGCGCTAAAGTACTCTGCCTTAAAGTAAGCTTAATTAACGAGGAGGTTAGCAGCCTTATCCTATATAGCCTTCTCCTACTCGCGTAGATAGTCCTTAAGCTCCTCCTTACTAAACTAGAGGATTTATTTAACTTCGTTCTAAACAACGTAACTTAACTAAGGAATTCTTCCGACTAGGGCATCGGAAATGCAACTAAGGCCTTCGACTAAGATAGCGGTAGGGAAGGCGAAAGGTACGAAGGTGTTAGAACCTAAAAGGGCGGTTAGATTACGGTACGCCTTAGCAACCTTAGCGACGGTTAAGTTGTCGTAGCCCTTAATCTTAGTACCGTCGATAATACGAGAGTAGCCTAGGTTAATTAATATGCGGTCGCTCTCGGGCTTTAGATTACTATACGGAAGGTATAGCATCTAAATAGAGACTTCGTATTCCTTTAGAGGGTTAAGGATCTACTAAGCTACCTCGCCTTTGTTAGGCTAACCGTCGAATATGTAGCCGAGGTCGTCGTTAGTAAGGTGCTTATTAGTAAGCTTGCTAATCTTGTTTAGTAGAACTAGGCTACGGGCATTAAGCTTCTTAACCTAGTTCTCGAAGACCTCTAGTTCGTATATGCCCTCGATAATAGTTAAATAGGCGGTCTTATCTTTAGACATAAGAGAAACCTTAATACGCAGATAGCTAGTACCCTTACTAGCTGCGAGCTTAACTATATCTTGTTCGAGACGAGAAGTCTCCTTAGTAGGGCAGTTCTTATAACCGCTATTACCTACCTTAAAGTACTTAGTAGGCTTAGGGACGGAGATAAGCTCGTATACGTAATTAGGTCGAAGGGCAACGGCTAAGAGCTACAAGGCGGGATGCTAACGGACGATTTAGTTGCTTACTCTATAGGTTTAAAGGGCATTGCGGCCTTCCTACTTAGACTTAGGCAGTTTACGTATATACTAAAAGAACATACGAAACTCCTCCTATATTAGGTCGACGATAAGAGGAAGGTGCGCTCTATAAGGCGACTATATCTAACCGAAGACTCGAGGGAAGATAGCATTACTAGTCTAACGAAACCGGTCGAAGGAGGTGCCTTAGCTAAGAATGCTAGTAATTAACTTACACCGACGCTTAGTTAGTATAAGATCGCGAGTAATAGTGCTAGTAGGGTTGAATGTATAGAGTCCTAGGGAGGTCGGGGCGGCAGTAGGACGTCTAGGAAACCAGTTAGTATAACTAGTCTTAAGGGCAGTAAAGGCATCCTAATTAGTAACCTCGCGTCTAATCTTTAATAGGCGGCCGATAAGAATACTCGTCTTAGCGCTAGCGTAGAGACTATAGACCTTAGCGGCCTTCTTAATATAGTTAGTATATATAGTAAACCGCTCTTTACCTAGCTTACTAAGGTCGTCGAGCTATTAATAGATAGATAGAGCGATAGGAGCTTTGCCTATATCGGCCTTAGGAACTGTATCGATCTTAGTAATAAGATACGCAATAGAGTCGCCCTTATAAGAAGTTAAGAACTATAGATATTCTTAGTTAATAGGATCGGCGAGAGGCCTCTATCCCTACGCTCGCTAAAGGAGCCTTCGGAGGAGATATCTTCTAGTAGCGTATCTAGTATATTAATATCCGAGTTACTATAGTTAGTACTAGAAGGAGTGCTACACTTCTTAGTAGCCTTACGGAGGGCCTAGCGAGCGTATAGTGCCTTCTTACGCGCTGCTTTAGCCTTAGCGCGCTCGTCTTTAACTTCTTAAGGGACCTTACGGTTACGGGTCGAGCGACGGTCTTAAGCCTATATCTCTATAGCGAGCGTAAGACTAGTAGCTATATCGGCCTCTATTTCTAGGCGAAGGACCTTACGTTTAAGAATATTAACGATCGGAGCCTCTTAACCTTTAATAATAAAGCCTATACTAT
>NW_006921533.1:501494-536140 GCF_000340215.1 Pseudocercospora fijiensis CIRAD86
ATCCTTAGTAGTCTATATATTAAGATCGACCTAGATAATTGCTTCGGTATACCGCTTCTAGTAGGCTATCGTAAAGTCGTTATGCGTAAAAGACAAGTTAAGTAACTGCTTGCCTACCTTCTTACTAGCGGTAGATATACGATAGATTATAGTATAGGAAAGGTGCTTAGCGCCTTAGCGACGGACTTTATACTTATTAACGAACGAAGAGACCTGCTTAGTACGCTCTTGTCTACCGTAGGCGAAGTTAATAAGGCTCCTAGGAAGACTACTTGGTCCTCCCTAGTATTCGAAGGCCTAATCGAGGGTCTTAAAGCGTAAGCGGATCTAGGTACTAGCTATCTCGAGGCTATAGACGATAGAAAAGGCTTATTAAATATCTATATCGTTAAGAACGTCGCGCTTAAAGATACGCTTACCGACAGACTAACGTAGGTTGTTTATACCGTACGTAACTAAGATAGTAGCCTTCTTAATGTTCCTATTAATAACGCGTAGTAGGGTACGAGCGTTCTCGATCTTCTCTTAAGGATCTTCGAGGGCGGTAACGATCTAAAAGCAGTGCTCGAGACTAGTTGCAGCAGCTAAGGCGCTATCGGATAGAGCTTCGATCGGGACTAGAGCGGCTAGGCTTAGGTTAATAGAGGCAGGCAGGTCGCCGCTACTACTAGCGCCTAGCGGATTCGGGGCGCTAGAAGATATAGTCGACCGAAGCGGCTTAGAAACGAGCTTACAAAGTGTTCGTTATTTAGCAATAATAATTAAAGGGTTTAGATAGAGGGGGGGGGGGGGTAGTTAGGCGGTAGGGAGTTAGTTAGTAATCGAGTAGAAGAAGGAGCTTAGGAAGCTCGCTTTAAATATAGTACAAAGGTAACGTAGTCCGTATATTCCGGTAAAGCAAACGGATAACGGCTATATATAAAAGTGAAGCTATATATAAGACTTCTTTATTATTAGGGTAGGCTAAAGTTTAATAATAGATCTAGCTAATTGCTAGTAGCGACTACGCGCCTTTATTAACCTTTAGCTATCGTAGATGCTCGCGCGCTCGAAATATAACTAGTTAGTTCGAGTCCTTAGTAGAAATCTATAGTAGTAAGGCTAGCGGGACTAATAATACCCCTAGGGTAGTATTAGCTTTTCCTAGAGATGCTCGGTAATAAGGAGCAAGTTGCCTAGGCCTAGCGTAGCTAATTCGTTAGTATATTAGCCTATAGTACTACCGTTATAGATATAGTATTACCTTTTATATTAGCAAGCACGTAAAGGTAGTCTGTACGTTTACCTTCTTCCTTCTTCTAAATACTAAGCTCGCTAGCCTAAGGTCCCTATTCTTAGAGGCTATAGGCCTAGGTTGCTATACCTATCTAAGTAGCGGGAAGGGAGAGGGATAGGGAACCTCCCTTTCTTAGTATCCTACGTAACTAGTGCTAATTAGGGTAGGAACAGTCTCCTCTAGCAAAGTATCTTATTATAGTTAACACCTAAGGATAGTTGCTAGAGTCTAAGAATCTAGAGGGAAGTAGTCCTAGAAGGGTAGAGGGTTAGGTTCGGCTATCTTCCTAATACTACCCCCGGGGTATTATTAGGAAAACACGCCTCGTATAGTTCTATCTAAGGAAAAACAAAAGGAGTAAAGCTATAGCAACATTAATCGAAGGTAAAAGAGTAATATAATAGACAAAGTAAAAGCAAAAGAGGGCAATAACTATAAGCATTAACATTAATAGGAATAGGCAGTAAAGACTAAAGCTATAGGGCGGCACTATATTAATAGCGCGGAGAACGGTTAATAAAGGTAAGGAAAGTAACGTAGTAGAGGTAGGGAAAGATAAGCAATTATTTAGTCTCGGGATCGTCTAGCTATAATTCTAGGCGGTCTTCGTCGCTAGACTAGTCGAGTTCCTTCTCGGAGTTAGAGTTAGATAGCTAGAAGTCTAGTTTACTATCGGAATTAATATCGGAAATGCTCTACGCGCAATTAATACGTATATAACCCTCCCTTTGTTTATAAGTTATTTCTAATAGCTTACTAAGACGTATCTAGGGATACGTATAGTTGTTAGGTAGAATAGGATCTATAATCGCGGCCGGATCCTCTTCTCGATAGGTATCTAAGGTCGGTAGAGGGTCCGTAGAGGTATTAACTTCCTCCTCGGTTAGAGGAGGGCGGGTAGGCTCTCTTAATTCGACGATCTTCTTTAGGTTAGCCCGGGGGTGCGAGTGCTTTAAGGTAGCACTATTAAGTTCCTAAAGTCGGTACGTAGAACTATCGTAAAGGACCTCCTATACTCTATAAGGCCCTTTCTATTTAAAGGCTAGCTTATAGGAGTAACTATATTCTAACTCGGACCGGTATAAGAGAACTATATCGCTAACCTTTAGAGGTTCCTAATTAATAGCATTATAGTTATTAAAATACTACTTAGCCTCTTTACGAAGGCGCCGTTGTCGAGTAAGACCCTCTTAAGAAGTCGTAGTTATATCCTTAAGAGCCTTAGCCCGTAGGGTAAGAAGATCTGCCCTAGTACGAACAGACCCCTAATCGTAAACGCTATACGTGCGATAGGACAACTTAATAGGAAGAACGGCGTCCCTCCCGATTATAAGCTCCGCTAGCGTAAGTCTAGTCGTATCGATAATAGTAGTTCGATCCGCCTAGAGAAGGGCTAGGACGTAGGTAGAGATAGGAACCGACCTGTCCCCTCTATTAGTTATCTTAGATAGGGCATTAATTAAAGACCGATAGCTACGCTTAATAATAGCATTCGACTAGGGATAGTATAGGGAGATACGAACGTTTTTCGCCCTATACGAAACAAGTAGCGCTTAAACTTCTTTAGCTATATTGTTCGTAGCGTTGTCTAAGATAATCTCGTAAGGTATTCCCTAGCGGCAAAACAGATCTTTAAATAGGAAGGTAGCTATATTACGAGTATTAATAGCACCGCAGCCCTTATAGAAATAATAGGCCTCTAGCTATCGAGAAAGACCCTCTCGAATAATATATAAGCTATTATTACAGCTAAGATAGACCCTATCGCTATACTACCGCTCCCCGACTAATTAGGTAGTAGGAATACGTAGTTCTCCTAGACGTCGGTAGCTATTCCTAAAATTGCACTTAGGATAGCTCTTATAGTAACGGGAGACATTAGCCTATACGCTATCCTACTAGTACCGCCGACGAAGGACATCGAAGGTGCCCTCCGCTATCTAGTAGCCGAGCTTATCGTAAACGGAACGAAGGATTTCTTGTCGGGCTACTAGGTCGTTAATAATACGCTAGAGTAGTGCATTAACTATAGCCTATCGCTAGAGGATACGATCCTTAATAAGGAACCTCCGAGAGTAGCGAATAATATAGCGGTATTAACTCTTTAATAGACTAGGTGCTTTCTTCGTATAGGTTAGGAAGTAGGCGATATAATAGGAGTTATCGGAGTAGACCCTATTAAGGATATTATCCCTATCTAGTCTATCCGCCTTAGCACCGTCCTAGTTATCGCTATTATAGCTATTAGTATTAGGGTCGTCGTCGGGCTAGCTACTAGGTTAGTCGTCGGTAGTAGGCCTAGTAATCGCTAGTATAGCATTAATATAGAAGGTAGCGAAGAAAGTGCGGTTAATTACTATATCGATATCCTCTTCTTCTATTATCTCGGCGATATCCTCTTCCGTAGTAGGCCTTCTAGAAAGGCTATCTAGTCTAGTATACTTCTTCCTAGGAACGTAGAAGACGTCGAAGTTAAACAAATAGATCTAGGCAACCTACCGAGCTATCGTAGAGTTAGGTAAGTCGGAGGCTATATAGTTAAGCTAATAGACTAGCGTCTAAGCATCGATTTCTAGGCGAAAGAATATACTAAAGAGCTATAGTCGGAACTTCTTTAGAGCCTTATAGACTCTAAGGCATTCTCGTTTACTAGTATCGTTATTATACGAGGGACGATTAGTAGTTAGGCAATAGTATAGTATTAGTAAGAGTATCTACGGTCCTGCGGAAGTATATATAGGCCCGGCGTTCCGTACCTGCCGTAATAGCATCCCCGTCCGATAGAACGAAAGCTAGCGTACTAAGACAGCCGTGCCCGTACTCCTCCTAGAATTCCGTTCTCCTCGCCTAATATATCTCGTATAGCTTATGCCTTTTTATACATGTTAGGGTATCTCTACCTCCCTTCTTTAGTCTCGTATTATGTCTTTACTAGCTTAGTCTTACTTATCGGAGTTAACTAATTCTAGTTCCGTCTTAGAGCCGGTAGCCTTAGCCTTAGTAGCCTTACCCTCCGTAAAGCTCTACAACTTGCGTATCTTTTTCTTTATAGACGAGTCGCCGTCGGCCGCCTTACGCTTAGATATACGCGTGCCCGCAGTCTTAGCTAGGGCAGCCTTAGCTTAGCGCGTGCCCGTTAGCTATATAGGGATCTTTAGCGGCGATAGCTAGGGTATAGGCGCCTTTGTCTTAGTTGTTAGTAGCACCTATAGGGTAGGTAGCTTTATAGGCAGGGCGAGCTTGTCCTTAGGTACTGCCGCGTACTTAGACTTGCGTCTAGATAGGCCTAGCGTCGGTAGCTACGGTGCTAGTGCCTACGCTAGTATAGCGCGAGTCTTCTATAGAGGCTAGCTAGGCTCGTCTATTGCTGCGGTACTAACGTAGGTTATAGCTTTTACTACTACGGCGAGCTCGTCTAGAATGCACAGGTACGGATCGGCTTACTATTAGGGTATAAGCGCTCCGTAGCGTCCGGCGATACCTTTTAGTCCTAGTCCTCGATAGAGGGAGATAGGGTCGTCGTCCTCCTTGTCGTAGTTATATAGGATATCGTTTAGGCGTAGCGTCGCGTCCTTCTTATAGGCCGTTCTTAGTATCTAGTCTCGATCCTCTCGTAGTATACGGCCTATTTGCAACTATAAGTACGCTATCCGGAGGAAGTAGTCTAGGGCCGTGTCTATAATACCGGCGTCTGCCTTACGGTTAAGGGCTGCTTTTATGTTCTCTAAGACGTAGTCTAGTACCGCGACGATGTCAATTTCTATAGCCTACTTAACCTAGTCGTCCTTAAAGGTTAGCTGTCCGGCCGAGATAGTCTTTAGCTACTTGCCGTAGAGCGGGTATACTAGATCCTCGCGATATTTCTTCTAACGCTTCTACTAGTTACGTACGGCTATTAGCGGCTCCGTCTTACTAGGGATGTTTATCGGGACCTAAGAGATTATCGCCTAATCTAGGGTATTATCGATAGAGGTAACCTAGACTTAGTACGCTACCTTACGCCGGAAAACTATACTACCTATAAGGATATACCGGCTATAGATTAGAGCGATCTTATATCTGCCGTCCGTATTTGCCGTATAGTATAGATATAGAGGGCCGATTAGCTTGCGTTTAGTGCGCGGGAAGCCGTGCGCCTCTACTAAGTAGGTATACTAGGTACCGAGCTCCTTTAACGAGATCGTAGCGTCGTCGATTATCTAGAACATATTGCTAAGCTTAAGGTCTAAGAGTCGCGTACCCGTAGGCGGTATATAATTAATCGTAACGAAGCCTAGTATATTATAGATCGGCACCGTAGTATCCGCCTAGTAGCTAGACTTAAGCTATTGCTCGACGTCGGGGTATTATATTCTAGAACGCTATAGGTAAGTGTCCTTATCTATATTAG
Organism: Pseudocercospora fijiensis CIRAD86; assembly: GCF_000340215.1. NCBI lineage: Eukaryota > Fungi > Ascomycota > Dothideomycetes > Mycosphaerellales > Mycosphaerellaceae > Pseudocercospora > Pseudocercospora fijiensis. Next base: position 507,161 of record NW_006921533.1, read on the forward strand.
TAGCGCCCCGACGAACCTTCTTGTCTATCGGCGTGCGTACGCTTGTCGGGGTAGCGATTTATGCGCTCGTTAGCGTAGCTGTCGTAGCTAATAATAGGATCGGGACTTCGATGTTTGTAACTCGCGTAGGGGCCTCTTCCTCGTCGATGTCTATCGGTGCGTCTTTCGGAACTTCGTCTTATACGGGCGCTTCTTATCGGTAAGATAGGCTAGCGTCTCCTAGGCCTAGCTCGGGGGTTGCCTCGCGTAATAGCTATAGCGTAGCGTTCTATCCGAGAAAAGGTAGGGAAGCGCCTTCCTCTATATTGCCCTTATTTATAGTCTATACTCGATAAAACATTACTACGAGCGAGCTACGTAGATTAGAGCCTATTAGAGAATCGGTGTACTCTATAAGGAAGTCCTCGTATCGCTATTACGTAGTATCTTCCTTATAGGTACGTCTCGTAAAGCTAAGTTCTCGTACTAGGTTTAAGACGGTATAGGTCTAGCGTACTATATCGTTAACCTAAACAAGGCGGTCTACGGCTAAGTCGTTCTTACGTACGGCGTTAATAATTGCCGCTATAGCTGCCGTAAAGGCGTAGCTTGCCGCGCGCTAACGCGCGCCTAAAGCCGTAACCGCATCGCGTACCTCCTTACTAATATCTAGGGATACTAAAGGGAGGCGCTTACGACGAGGCTTAGGTAGGTTATTATCGTTATCGTCTCCGTCTAAGCTATTCTGCTCGTTAGAGCCGTTCTGCTCGCCCTATCCGCGCTACTTTGCCTTACCTAGTATAGTCGGCTACGTCTTATCCTTCTTTTGCTTAGTAGGGTATTGCTATAGAGGTGCTACCTTGTCTCGAGAGGAGCCCCTAGTAGTAGAGCTCTCTGCTAGGTATATAGTAATGTCGCATCCGTATATAGCACTAAAGGCGGGCTCCGTATTGCGCGAGAGTATAGCCTTACGGCTAGAGGCGCTAAGCTTATAGACGTATATACCGTTAGCGTCTTGTTCGCGGATTAGAGTCGAATAGCGGATTAAGTCCGGATCTATATCGACGTCGGCACTGTCGGCGTTAAGGAATTCTTCGGTGTCTTCTACGCTCTTAGTAGCGTAGAGGTTCGGGAAGGCTAACTAAACGGCGTCTACGACCTAGCGTGCGGTTATCGGGGCGTTAGCGCGGATAAGGATAGCGTCTATAGCCTTACCCTAAAGTTCGTCCTTGCCCTTATTATCTAGAGGAGCGGGGCCCTTGCCGTCTTTAGTTCTAGCGTTACCTATAGTAATATCCTTTCCTATAGCCTTTTCTTTCTATACTTTATACTACTCTTTCTCCGTTACGTTCTCGCTATCGACGTTTATCTTCTCTGCGTTCTGCTTTTTACCTACGATTACTTTTCCTAGTCCCTACTCTATTTTCTCTATTACGTTCTCGCTATCGACGTCTATCTTTTCTACGTCCTACTTTTTACCTGCGATTACTTTTCCTAGTTCCTACTCTTCTTTCTCTACTACGGTCTCGCTATCGACGTCTATCTTTTCTACGTCCTGCTTTTTGCCTGCGATTACTTTTCTTAGTTCCTACTCTTCTGCTATAATAGTATCCTAATGCGTCGCGTTGTTAGGGTCCTTAAGCTTCTTCTTATGTCGCTAGAGTATAGGTAATCTCTTAGGGCGTAGGGCCGCCTTTCCCTTAGGGCGCTTAGTAGCTAACTCTATAGCGCTAGTGTCGGCGTTAAGCGCGGTAGCGTCGCGTGCTACTACGGCGTCCGAGGCATATTAGTACTAATTTGCGGCTTCTCCGAGACGGTAAGGGAGGTCCTTGTCGCCCTATACCTATCCTTAATTATTCCTATAATCTATCTACGGAGTGTTAGGCTTAACTATCTTAATAATCTTAGTAGGGCCGAGTACTACAGTTACGGTACGCTCTTTCTAGTAACGGTATTCCGTCTAAAATCGCGCGGAGGCGGCGTGCTACTTAGGGTAGGCTTCTAGCAAATCGGTACTATTAAACGTAACTAAGTCGACGGGCTCGAGTATAATAATCTTTTCTTATACTTTTACGTGTATCGCGGCTATAGGGTAGATGCAGGCTCTTCGACTAGAGGCTCCGGTGCCTGCTTATTAGCGTAATAGTTACGCGGGGCCTTATTGCCTTAGCGGCCGCGTTCTTACTAACCCTAGGTGTCGCGTGCGTCGTTTCGCGCACCCCTATCTTATCGTCGTCTACGATTAGCATTCTTGCTACCGCGTGCGTCGTAGCCCCGATTATTATTACGTAGCTCTGCCCGATTATTACGGTTAGAAACGTACTCTTTTTAGCGTCCCTCCCTCGCTAGGGCTTGCCTATCGTTTCCTTAATCCCGGCGCTAATACTAGTTTTAATTAGCATAGCTACTATTTCTAGGGCGCTTATTGCCGTAGCCGCCGGCGTAACCGCGACCTAAATTGTCGCGATATCTGCGTGCTACTACGGCGTACCGATCGTCGAACCTACTAGCGTAACCGCGACTAGAAGTATCGCGATACGCGCCCGAAGAATCGGCGTACTAGTCGCTATTGCGAGCGTTTCGGTATTGTAACTTACTATTATATCTATTACGGCCTCGTGCTATACCGTAGCTATCGGACTGTGTGTATCTGCGGTACTATGCTTTATACTTGTCTTTAACGGCTCGTATAAAAGTGTAAATCGTATCGCTTAGCAAAGGCTTATCGAGCTTGTCCTATAGGCAGGGCTCGAATCGTAACTATACCTAGTAGAGAAGGGCGTACGGTCTGTTAGGGTCTATCTCGAGACCTGCCTTACGTACGTAGCGGATACAGTTTATAATAAATTGCTAGGGTACTCTACGGTTGCGTACGTCCTATACTATATAGGATTCGGCGTATAGCTTGTCCTAGGCCTCGACGATGGATCTGCTAAACTTGTCCCTTAGTGCCTTGCACTAGCGCTTAATGCCCTCTCCTCCGCGGATAGTATCGCGGTTATTGCTCGTTAGCTTATAGATAAACTATTGCTATGCGGCTCTACGTAGGCACTTCGTAAGCTAAGTACGCACTATGCGGGCGTAATTAACCGCCGCGTAGTCGCAAGCTGCGTCTAAGAATAGGTATACTAAGGTAAATGTAACCTTGTTACTATACGTATAGATATCCTAGCTATCTAAGTCCGCGTATAGGGCGTCGGGGTAGAAGTACCCGATATCTATCGGGTCGAACCTCTCTAAGCGCTAAGAACGCTACGGGCTATAATAGGGTAAGCGGCTAAACTAAAAGTTGTCGATATAGTACGGGTTAAAGTAGTAACCTCGAGGGCTAAAGTTCCCGCCTTAGGCACTAGAATTACCTAGGCTCGGGCTTAGAGGCCCTCCGCTAGCCGTACCGCCTTAGCTATAGCGGCGTTGTCTAGCCTCGGCGTTGCGTATTACGTTACGGCGTAACTAATAAAGCTAGGCCTCGACTAGGTTAGGCAGTAGGGCTAATAGAACTTGTTTGTACGGAACCTGTTTATTTAAACCTATACGCGCGAGGCGCTTAGCTCTTCTAGTATCTAGCCTATCTTATACTAAGCTCGAAGGGATGCTCTAGCGTAATTAGTCGATCTTATCCCGGATCTCGTCCCTAAGCTATTAGGTCTATATAACTTGTTAATTTAACAGTTGTCTAAACAGCTAGCGTATCTCGTTGCGTAGGACGGCTAGATTAGCGGCATTTAGGATTTCGCCGTTAGCGTCTTTAGCGGCCGCGTTAGCGCTAGCGGCGTTCTAGTTCTCGCGTACTAGAACTTCGCGTAGCGCGCCTTCTCGTAGGCGTTAAGGCTAGGGATTGTCGTAAGCTAGCTACTTGCCGTTTCGCTAGTTTTAGGAGGATAGTCCCGCGCTAGTATTGCGTATACGCTAGCGGTCCGCGACTAGACGCCTAGCCTCCGTACCTAGGAAAGCGTCGACTAACCTATTACGGCGCTATGTCTACTATCGAGAAGGTAGGTTACGCTCGACGCTAGGCTCTACGTATGCTAAGTCTATGCGCTAGAACTCTAAGTCTATCTCTTAGGACATGTCGGCTATGTCTTTAGTAGAAGCGGGTAGGATTAACGGCTCTTATTGTCGTAGTCCTTGCTACTACGTCTTAGGACGTTAATATTCCGGTTCGGGCCTCCGCTACTAAAGCTCTTACTACTAAGTACCTCGTTAGTAAAACTTAGTACCTAATAGAAGGGACTCCGGATTGTTCGGGGCTAGAAGCTCTTACTATTCGGGCTTAGGGCTCTGTTGCTCCGGACCTTGCTGTTTAGGACCCTACTACTTAGAGTCGACAGAAACCGGTAAAGACAAATTAGGACTGCTCGGGACTAACAGCTCTAAGGCACTAAGTTCTCGCAGGCCTAGGGGAAATACAATCGGTAAGGACCTATAACGTATATACGTAACTCGTCGTATACTAGCTGCTAAAACGGTCCGACGACGACGTAGCTATAGGCTAGTGTCCGGACTTGGACTTGTAGGCACTACTATGTCTAGTAACGGCGGTGCTAGTTCTAGAGTAGGAGCAGCTAAGTCGTTAGGCTCTATCGAGTCTAAAATAGCAAGTTCGTTACGGAGTGCAATCAGCGTCTTCGCTGCTGCCGTAACTAAAGAGCGGTTAACTGCCTAATCCTAAGGGAAACCGAGAGTAGTACTACCCTAAGCGTCCGAGAGTTTTCGTAGTATATATTCTTCTAGGGGCTAGTAATAAGTAGTAATTGTCGTAACGACTGCTTTTAGCGGGTCTCTCTACTTCTAGTGCACTAACTTAGCGTAACCGGCGTTAGCTAAGAACTCCTTAAAGCAAAAAGCGATATTTAACGAGTAGGCGTCTAAATCGGGGCGTGCGGAAGCTAGCGTATTTATAGAATAAGCGTAGGCTCGGTAATCTTATAAAAATGTAGGATAAGTATAGAGTTAAGGAACTAGACTAGAGTCGGGAAACTATTAGGGTGCTTACAGGCTCTTGCCTCGACTAGTGCCCGCTTCGGCAGGTGCTAGTATAGAGTAAACAAACCTAGATAAGGAAGGCGGGCCGCCTAGTCTAGCGATTAGAGGGCTATAGGGCACCGTCGGTATGTCGCTATATATATATAGAAGATGATATACGGAATTTAGAGGACTGTCGTAATCGTATCTATATCGAGCGTAGGTAGTTGCTATAGTTAGGTAGGTAGGTCGGTGCCGCTAATACGGGACCTCGCGGTCGCGTTAAGCGGCGGTAGTAGGGTTTTTTGGTTTTTTAAGGTGCCTGTTCGTCTAGTACTCGGGTACTGTTTAAACGGATCTAGATCTAACTAAAGCGAAGCTACCAATTATTATACAAGGGACGATTAGTAGTTAGGCAATGGTATAGTATTAGTAAGAGTATCTACGGTCCTACGGAAGTATATATAGGCCCGGCGTTCCGTGCCTGCCGTAACAATCGTACCGGGCCTCGATCGGTTTCTATAGCCCTAAGTCGTACCGGATAGGGTAGCGTAAAGATAGCTCCTTACGGTTATATTATATTAGTATCTCGCTATAGCCTTCTCCGCTTAAGTCGATAGTAATAACTATTAAACCCGCACCCTCCGAGTAGTTAATAGATACAAGTATAGGTACGCTAACGAGAGCCTTAGTTACCGTATCCTTAGCCGCTTAGTAAACAGAGGTCTATTCGAATTTAGCATCCTTCTTAAGCAAGGCGTATAAGGGCTTATATACTAATATAAAGTTCTCGACCTAGATACGGAAGTAGGAGACTACTCTAAGCTAGGTTCGGACATCCTTCTAATAGGTAGGATCCGGCTAGGACACTATCTTTAGGACCTGTATATTATTAGGATAGCGGCCGTTCTTATTAGTTACGAACTCGACAATGTTTATTCGTTTATATAGGAGCTAAAGCTTCTCCCTATATACCGTTAGGTTAGCTCGCTCTAGGTCGTAGAGGACACTATCGAGGTTCTAAATATATTCGAGAAAGAACCTACGGATACTAGGCTCTACTTCTTCGTTATCGTACCTAGTTTTAGGGCCCTTAATGCCGATGTCGTCGAGGAAAGGTATCGCTATATAGGAGATATAGGCCGCGAGGACTTAGTTTATAATACGAACGAACTAAGCTACTAAGTTAGTCGCCCCTTAGGGAAGGGTAGTTTGTCTATATAGCCTAAGAGGCGTTTCGAAACTAGTAAGGTCTCGGCTATTAGGGTAGAGAGGAATCTAGTCGTAGCCCGAGAAAACATTAACTAGTAAGGCTATAATATAGTTAGTAAAGGCTTCCGAGAACCTATTAGTCTCCGGAGGAAGGTTAGTATCTCTAATCGTAACCGTATTAAACTTTTATATAGCGTTAATTAGACGGTACTTCTTTAGTTCCCTAGGAGCTGTCTTCTTTTAAACTAGGAAGTATAGATTGCGATACGAGGTATAGGAAGGTTCTAAGGTGCTAGCCTTTATACGCTATCGTATTATGTCCTTAACTATACCTCGTAGGCTTAGGTTTAGCTTAAAACCTAGGTAGGCCTAAGGCTTATATTCGATCGTTCGGATCTTCTACGGAGGGGCAACCTCCGGATTTATCCTACCTAGGTAAGTGAAGTTATATACTAATACGGCTTCGCGATTGTATAGAAGCTCGTATAGTAAATCTAGTTTACGATCCGAAAGCTCGATACTAGGTTTAATTTTCGTAAGCCTCTCCTCTATTAGCCTTAAACCCCTAGGAATAGTAGAGAACTTCTTAGTAATGTATTTCTAATCGTACGGACTATCCCTAGGTAGTAGTGTTGCCTCCTAATTAAGGCACTTTTATCGCTAGTTAGGATTTCCGCTAGGATTAGACCTATTAGTAATGTATGCGCTGCCCTTTACGGGCTTAATCTTATTAGCTACCCTCTTATATAGGGTGTATACTCTAATCGATTATAGAACCCGAGCTCTCTCTCTTTGTCGCTAGGCCTAGAGATTAGCGCAACAAAACAGCGCGTAAACCTCTTTAGAAGTTTCCTTAAGTCGATAGGTATACAACTAGTAGTCCTAATTTATAACGCCGGCGAAAACGTTAGATTCGTAATAATACCCCCGGAGTAGTATTAGACTCGTACTCTAATTAGTTAGTTCGGGTAGACCCGCCTCCGGTAATAATATCTCTAGCGATATATAAGATAGTATTATTACCTTAACTCGTATAGTAGGTAGTCGTTATATTATACTCGCTATCGCTTCGAGTATTCGTCTTCTTAGTATAGAACCTAGAAACTTGCCTTAACGTATAGAGCGGCGCACTTCTAGATATAACCTATTTAAGCTATACTAACTTATAGCGCAGATTGCCGGACTTATAACCGCGCCGTAGCGTTTCCTAAAGACCGTTTAGAAGTAGCAAGGATATCCTCGTAGGACTTGTAGCTAGTGTTTCCGATATAACTAGTAAACACGACTCGGTTACCCTTCTAGTTAGCGATAGTTCTCTCCTAGGAGCTATCGTTACAGTTGCGCTAGATACCCCGGGTTATACGAGACTATAGTCGACCTAGAATAATTAGTGTATTTAGGTCGGCGGTAATCTAGAAGGTAAAGGAAAAGCATATACCGAAAGCGTCTACTATAACATTATAGCAGGCACCTACTAGCGCAACCTCCCTATTTACTCCCTATATACTAAGGGAAATGTCTTTGTTTATTAGTAGTCTAAGCTGTTTAGCCTAGCGCTTACTTATAATAAGTAACTCCGAGCTATTATTAAGTATTGCTAGCATCTATTAACTATAGCTTCCGATAGTAACTTAAATATAGATAGCGGGAACGACGGCGAAGGAACGAGTAACTACGGAAAGGTCTATATTATTAGGGATAGAGTAAAGTTCCTTAGGTCGAGGAGGCCCTACTCGACCGATTTGTTAGCTAGTAAATCGGATAGCTTTAATAGAAACTAAAACTAAAATAGGGTTAGTATTATTACTATCCCCTCGGCCTATCTCTTTAACCCCCTCTTCGTTAGCATTATCGATAGTCTCCTAGCTCTCGTAGGTTACCGATTCGCCTTCTACTAACTCTTAGGCACCTAAAAATTTAGGAAGGAACTATAAGGAAGAGACGTCGATATAGTCTTCTCGTCCCTATTTCCTCCGAAGAGTAGCGAGGTCTTTTATAAAAGTAGCATCGTTAGGGATTCGGCTCTAGAACAGGTTAGTAGGCAAACTGTATACTAATAGCTCTCCTATAGACACGTTAGACTTAAGGTCTAGGAACTATAAAGCCTAGAAGAGAGCGTTTGCCTTTATATCTAAGGAGTTAGCTAGGCTAGCACTATACTTTTTTATATACCTATTAAAGCGAAAGCTCTTTAGATCGGATAACTTTCGCTTATAGGCCGGTAGGTTAGCTAGACCTAGGGTACTACTAATGTCGGTAGTAATATCTTCTATATCGACCTCTAAGGTCTCTAGGACAACTAGGCTCTCTAGGACGACTAGGCTCTCTATAGGTATAGTGCTAGCTCGGGCAGCGCGGTCTGCAGCTGTCTAGAGAGTCTTAGTCTTAGCATTTAACTCTCGCTGTTACTTAGCCTTGTCGGCCGCCTTGTTCTTTAGTACTCTAGTAAGGGCTACCGTACTAGGGCGAGTAGGGTTCTACGGGCTCTTACCCTTGTTTTAGGACTAGGTTTAGGACCTTATAGTAGCGTAGACATCTATACTATTCTTAGTAACCGCGTAAACATTAGTAACTGCGTCCGGATCTTAAGAAACAAAGTTAACTTTAATAGGCTTAGTAGTACTATTACTACTCCGCTCCTTAACCTATTTTGCCCTAACCTTCTAAGTTTCTCGTTTAGCAATAGCGGCGAGGGTACTATTCCTAGTATCCTTAAACTCGATCTTGCTACTATACTTCTTCTCTAGAAGGCTCCTAAGTTAAGGTAGCTTCGGGGCTCTACGATCCTACTCGAAGTTAATCTTATCGCCGGTATTAGTATAGTAGAACCGACTATTTACTTATATAACAAGCTTCCTTTTAAGAAGCTCTTTCAAGATAGGGTAGTCCGATTAGTTATGTTTAAAACCGCCGTATATCTAGCACTTACTATCCAAGTTAGAATAGATCTTCCGTATAGCGTAGACGTTAACTAAAGGGGCCTTAGGGTAGTTGGGATCGGAAACCTAGTAGACTAGTAGTATATCCTTTAGTATACTAGTATTAATAACCTCCCTAACTCGCTATAATGCTTTCGTATTAAGGTTAAGCTAGGCTAGGGATTTAGCTAAGTCCGCGACGTCCTAAGAGTACTTAGTAATAGTAGGAGTTACGGTACTAGGACCGCTTTACGATTTGGGAAGAAACCTAGGTCCTCTAGTTCCCGAGGCTTCGTTCCTAACCTAAGCTAGGTTATTCCGGTCTTCGCCGTAGATAAACTTCTTCGCATCGGTAGAGCTATTAATATCTTCCTTAATAGCCTCTAGGACCTCTTTATACTTCCTAAAGGTCTTAGGATTAGCTTCGCTAAGCTTATAGCGTCGGAAGACTCGCTTAGCCGTAGACTACGGCAACCCTTTTAGAAGTAGCCTCGTTCTCTAAGAATTCTCGAGGTCCTACTAGTCGATACCGTCCGCTAACTTAACAAATTCGCGGACGTACTCCTTTAGGTCGTTATCCTCGATACGCCTCTCTATATAGAGGTTCTTAAGCTACGTATAACTGCCTTTAATACGACGACTATCGCGCTCCCGATATTCCCTTAGAAAGGACTGCTTAAAGGTCTCCTAGTTAGTATTAGACTTGTTATCCTTTTCTAGGTAGCTAACTAGGGTTCTAAGGGTTTAGTAAAGCTTAGTAATAGTAGTCCTCGTAAGGGACCGGACCTTATACTAGTCCGACTCCCTCTCGAGCTTATACTTAGCTAAGTAGTCCTTAAAGCGTTCCACGTACGCTATAGCGTTCTACCCTTCGAATAAAGGGTTCCTACCGCTTCCTAGCTCTAGTAGACGACGCCTATTCTAACGGAGAAGCTTAGTTTGCCCTTAAATTATCTTTATAACGATATTATAGAGAGCCTTAGGCGTAGAAGGCCTAATAGCCCCTAGGTCGACGGCGCTTATAATAACTAGTCGTCGCCTAATTTCCTCGTTAATAGGGTCTAGTGCGTTGTTAGATTCCGAAGATTCCGCTAATTCGTAATAGTCGCTTCTGCTAGAGCTTATTCGATTATTATAAAGTAGTTAAAATAAAGTGTTATAGGAAAGTGTTTTTAGTATATTTTCGTAGGTTTGTTTCGATATTGTGTTTTTATTGCGATATTGCTACGCGAGAAAATAGTATATTAGGCTGTTTTCTCCTAATATTATCCTCGGGATAGTATTAGGATTTAGCCTCCTAGGGGTCGCCTAATATATCTAGGAGCTTAATTTAGTAGACTTTAGACGAAAGCCGCTCGGAGGGAGAGACTACAATCTCTATTTATACCTAGATCCTAGAAACTAGCTCTCGTATCTCCTTTAGCTAGGCGGGGGGGCGGTAGCCTTCTTTTCCTAGTAGAAGGCTAAGCACTGTCTAAGCGAGGCTGCGAACCTAGGAAAGCCCTACCCGATTAATAGGGGACTCCCCGGCTATCCGACCTATAATCTAGAAATTGCTATCTATCGATAGTCTTAGTAAACTAAGCAAGGCCGATAGGTAATTAATCTATCTCCTCCTTAGGCGGGCGGTAGCTTATCTCGAGCAAGCGGTACTAAATAGGTCTTCGACCTAGAGCCGAGTCCTTAGAAGCTAGCTATAGTTATAGACTAGGCCCTAAGCTATAACAGTCCTAAGGGTTTGTAGCTTTTCGGGGTTAAAGCGATGCCCTCGTTAAGAGGTTTCTCTACTTGTCGTAATAGCCCCTTAAGATACTTCGATATCGTTCGTATCGTAGGCTCTTATCGTACCCTCGCTTCGGTTATAGCTATTCGTGCCTAGAGACTACCTTTAATATACCTGCACCTGTTAGATATAAAGAGATAGCCCTACCTTCGGCTCTAATAAAGGACGGAAACTAATACTACTACTACTACTAGTAGCAATAGTATAGGCAACTAAGGGTAATATAACCTATAGTAATATAGGCAGCTATATTTAGCATAATAGGATAACGAGACTGTCGCTTAGACTAGTAACTAGAGCCCTGCAATATAGGCATTATAGAAGTGTAATATAAACAATGTGCTATACGAGGTTGATAATCTATCTACTATGCCGAAGGAGGCCTCTTATATAGGCTTAAACTTAGCCTATAGGTATAGGGCCGGTTACTAGCTAATAATAGGGAAGGGATGCTCTAGCTATATAGTTACGCCCGCTAGTCGGTAAGAACCATCTACTAGAGTTATTAGAATAAACTATAGGAGACTAAAACAATACGTAGATATGCTATACTACTAGATATTATAACAATAACAATATTAACCTAGGATTACTTACCGACTAATCTTTCGATTATATATATTAGTCCCTAGCTATATATATTTCTATTGCCGCGGACTTTCTTAGAGCCCGCAAGGATAGTATAAGAATTACTGTTATAAGCGCTAATAATCGTCCTAGTAGATCTATAGTAGCGAAGGTAGGCGCGTGCTCGGAGTAAAATAACGATGCCTATAAGACATTAACCGGATATAAGACAGTTTAGAAAGTCCTTAAAGCTGCGGCAAAGTACTAGAAATTATCTACCTAAGAAGAAAGTTAATCGAAACGATTATTTATTTACATAGATTAATATCGAGCTAATAGGAATAGATACCCTAATAGAATTTAATCTAGACGGTAGTAAGAACGAATACGAGGCACGACGTAAGGAGAGAATTAAGAGAAACGAGGCTTTGCTAGAAGAGCTCGGGCTTTCGCGTAGTATTCCTTACGCTTAGTAATAGTAGTAAAGTAAGAAACCTAGAGGAAAGGAAAAGGCTAAGGCAAAAGCGAAGGGGCTAGATTTGCAAAATACGAGATCCTTAGCAAGACTAACTAAGAAGCGTCGAGCGGCTAAAGTAGCAGAGCGCGCGACCGAAGAAGCAGAGCGTATAGCTAAAGAAGTAAGGCGAGCGGCTAGAGAAGCAGAAGAGTCGAGGCTAGCTAAGTAGCTAATAGAGTAGAAGACGACTACTTATATCGATTACGGCGAGTAAGCTTAGTATTAGTCCGAGAAACAGACGCCGTTATAGTGCTTGCTATACTATTAGGAATATAGGAGGAAGGAGAAAGAGGAATCCGAGCGAGTAGCTAAAAAAGTAGAAGAGGCGAGGCTAGCTAAGTAGCTAACGGAGTAGAAGACGACTACTTATATCGGTTACGGCGAGCAATTCTAGTATTAGGCTAAAGACTTAACGCCGTTACGGTGCCTAGGGTGCTATAAGGAATATAGTAAGAAGGGAAAGGAGGAGGCTAAGAATGCGATAGACGTTAATAGATAAAGACATTATATAGATAAAACAATCTATAAGCCTATCTTATAGAAACTAGTAGCTATATACTATGTCGCATTTATTAGGGTTAGACGTTTATAATAGTATATCGAAGCGCACTATAATATATCCTTTCTTGCGGCTTATAAATCTTGTTAAGCCTATTTAGCGTAGCCTTTCTTATTTCTAGCCTTAAGCTTTGCGATAGCGCGCGTACTACCTTCGTTACTAGCGTAGACCTACGCCTCTATAGCCTCTATTATCTTCGTTAGGCGGTTCTAATTCTCCTCTATCTCTAGCTACTAACCGAGCTCGTTTAAAGCACCCTTACGAAGCATACTAGGCACGAAACGCTATAAGATTAGTCTAGCGTACTATAAGAACGGTCCGTAGTCGTTGCGACCGAGGGCGCTAATAGCTTACTAGATCTCCTAGAGCGCGAAGCCGAAGAGAGCGCCGCTACCGAGAATAGTAATAATATTGTATATACTTACTTAAGGCTACTTCCGCGGATCTAGGTTACAAAGGTCGACTAAGAGCGCCGGGCGGTCTAAAACGGCTTTAGCGGCTAGGACGTCGCTAGCGGGAGAGCGTAGAGAGGAGGCTTCGCTAGCTAGGGAGCTAGAGAAAGAGAAGGCGTAAGGGCTTAGAGTGCGCCGAGATAGTAGTGCTACGCCTGCTAGCGGACTAGGTATAGAGCTAATAGCCCGCTAACGGCGCTACTCGATAGCTAGAGGCAGAGTATAAGCTAAATCGAGCGTACTTAATTCGACGTCTATAGCTTATCTATATTTAATTCTACGCTCTATCTAGTTAAACGGCCTAGTTATCTAACCTTGTCCTACTCCTACTCCTCTATCTTCCGCGTCGATTATAGCGCAACTATTATTAGAGCGAGTACTTCTAGAGCGGGCAAGATTCTCCGTACAAGCTATGTCTACGGTAACGAGGATAGTATCTAGACGCTCTCCCTTCTAGTATGCTTTATACGCTGTCTAATAGCGCCTTAGCAAGATGCGTAGGTCTTCCTTAGTCTAGTAGCCTAGCTTAAAGTTACGAAGTTCCGGGACTACCTTACGCTTAGTCTTAGTCTAGGTATAAGGCTTCGCGGCGTAGAAGACCTCGAGTATCTTATCTAAGCCTAGCTTCTTTACTAATAATGCATTATTATACGGACAGGTCCTAATCTCGACGGCACCTATATAGGCATCCTATTACTAGTTAAGATATTCGAATACCGGAACTACAGACTTAGACATTGCGGTAAATCGGCTTGTAGGTAGTAGAGTAGAGCGTAGATTAGGTAAAAGTAAAGTATAGAATTCGGATATCGAGGTAGTAGGCTTAATATCGTAGCGGAACGATAAACAGATTCTATAGTACGTTAACTTAAACGTAAAGGAGGAAGAGTATAGAAAGCTAGGCGACAAAGGTTTAGGGCTAAATTGCTTAGTTAGTATACCTAGACGGGTACGAGTATATAGCACGTTAGAGGTCTGTGCTATATTCTCTTATCTCTACTAAGTTTTAATAGCAATATAACTACTAAGAATATTGTACTATAGCGGGCCTTTTGCGATCCCTTATCGCTTAGGCGGTAGACCTTATAGCTATTATAGCGAGCCTAGAGGGGCCTTTACTCGGCGAGCTGCCCGCATTCCTAACACAGCAACTTCTATAAGGTGAGCTTATTATATTACTTAGCTCCGCGATCTAGTACATTTCAGGCATTTTTAGTGTCTAGTTTCGAGTAGCTCGTTAGCTTCGAGATTTCTAGCGCGAAGTAAATACGAATTAGCGTCTTTATACGATTCTAGCCTTAATTATATGTTTGCTCTAGCCGTATATTAAGAGCAGCCCGTAAGAAACACTTTGTTACTACTTTAGTAAAGGTAGCTACGACGGATTTTTCGCTATATAGAAAGAGGTCTTAGATTACTTGCCTATATAATTAAGCCTCGGAGACGTCTAGCTCTAGGAGGAAGCTAAAAGATTTGCCTAGGAAGCTACAGCACTTGCTTAGCATTAACAGCTCCTCTACGAAGAGTTTAAGAAGACGACAATTAGCTCGATATCTCGATATATAGAGGCTATTAAATCGTATAGCACCTAAAGCAGTCTTACTACGTAAGAGAAGAAGGGGGTTAATAGGGAGATAGTACAGATACGGAAGAGCAGTTAGGTATACGAAGTATACTAGCGCGCAACGCTAAGCCTTAGTACTAAAAGCCGCTACTCTCGGCTTTAGAGTAATATAGAACAAGCAAGTCGGCGCCTCGCGAAGGAAATATCTCTTCGCCGCTATAAGCTCTATACTTACTATACTACGATTACTTAGCTAGGAAAGCTTACCGATATAGACCTCGTCGGCGCTTAGAAGAGAATCGACTAACAAACAGAGGCGCTTATAGAACTAGAGAAAGCTAATACCTCGACGGGGTCGTATCTATAGTAAGTACTCGCCGACTTCGAGCAAGACTAAGAGACTATTAAAGCATTCACCCTAGAGCAAGGTCCTTAATAGAGAGATATACTACGTATTATCCGATTTTAGAGCGAGGTTAAAAACCTATAACGATACTAGCTAATCTTTACGGACGAGAAGCGTACTTAACGCGAAGATAATACTACTAAGGACTAAGAGTAGGGAACGGCAGAGCGTAGTATAGGCGATAGTAGACTAAGAGTATATTAGGTCGTAATTGTAGATAAATCGAACATTTAGGACGGCGTCCCGAGATATAGAGCAATTCACTTCGTAGGTTTAGCTATAAATTCATAGATAAGGCAACTATAAAGAGGCTCGCAGCTCCGTATATTAGTATGCTTAGATATATAGCCTTATAGCAAACGCGTTATACGATCGGAAGAGTATATAAGCATCGTACTTTGCTCGAACTTACTAATTGTGCCTATTCTGCCCTAGCGTAATAGAGAGATCCGAATATAAGCACTCTATTAAATAATAGCTTCTCTTCTTATAATAGCGACAATCTTAACCTTCGCCCGGCGTATAGGAGTAGTCGAGGTCCTTCTACCGCCGCTACCTAAGAAGAGGACTCTACCTCCCTTACGACTAATACTATACGCGCATTTAATAGATTAATTAACTAGAGCTAAAACGCCTAGAGCGCCTTCGATTACGATTTATCTACGTCGGCGATTTCTAAGGAAGAGGTAGACAAGGTATCTAGTTAAGCAAGTATAGTAGACGATAACGATAGTCTTATAGAAGATAGACTAATACCGTCGTCGAACGTTATATCTTTAAAAGAGGGAAAAGAGACCTACGAGCGTTTAAGTCCTTTAGTACTTCTAAATATAGCATAATAGTCTCCTTATAAAGACTAGCTAGGTTCTTCGAACATTAAGTTCCCTCGGTATAGTAGATTCGTCTCGAGCTCTTCTACTACTAAGATATTAGAGCCTTCGGTAGAAGATCGCTATATTACTAAAGCTAGAGAGCGAAGGGCTCGACTAAAGGCTAAATAGAAAAACTTCTTTAACGACGACGACGACGAGGATACTAATACTACTATAGCTGCGAATATTACCGACGCGATAGCTAACAAAGCTAACGAATATACTCTAGGCTATTTACCTTTATTAGGTCTACTTACCTAAGAAGAGAAGATCTCTCTACTACTACACTTTCGCGAGCCTAATCTTATACCTTCGCTAGTATAGCATATTCCTTTTCTACCCGTACCCTAGAAGCAGTATAGACTAGAAAGCAATCTAGTATAGCTAGAGAGGTCGCCCGATAACGAACGGAATAACTTAGGCTTAAGGAAGGGAGGTAGCAAAGCTAGTCTAAGCGGAAAGCGCAAAGCCTCTACTATTAGCGCGGCCGAATTACTCCCTTCTAAGCGTCTACGACCTGCATCTAATAAGCCGAAGGACTAGACCGGCTCTCTACGAAGCCTACAATCTCGTATTAATATATACTACGAGGATATTAACCGCGTCTTATATAGAGCGGCTATAAGTATTAATTCTATCGAACCGATTATATAGAGATCGAGGGATCTAGGACTATAAGGCTAGGCATCGGCTATTGCTTAGTGCTTACAGATCTGTTTAGAGAAGATATAGGGCTTAATAGGAGAAGGTACGACTAAGACTGCTTTAGATATCGGCAGCCTCTCGTTTAAGGATCTAATCGAGGCGCTTTAAGATCGTACCGAGCTTATTAGCTAGCGTTTAGTTACGCTACGGGCACGGTTTACGCCTGTTAAGCTTATACCTACAAAGAAGCGTAGCAGACGCTAGGCGAAGTAGCTTTAGTTAGAGTAGCTTAATCTAATTTAGTCCCCTGTAAGACATTTTCGATTTTTAAGAGCGTAAGTAAGGCTTACTATATAGTCCTTTCCTAAACTCTATAAAGCTTTATACACTAATTTTAATTTAACTCTCGGCTAAGTAGAGGCCTTAAGCGGGTAATTAGTCCGCCTACGACCTTAGCCTTGCCGTTCTAAGCTGCCGAGACCTATCTCCTACTACCTAGAAGACCGCTATAGTGCTCTAGATTACTATAGTAGATCCCTCCGGTCCTAGAAAATAAGCCTTAGCAGACTGCAGCAATGTCTAGTTATACTTCTATAACTAAGCCTATATATACAAACTCTACTAGAAACGCCTTCTATATACTTCTATAATTAAGCCTATACTAACAAACTCTACTACAAACGCCTTCGCTTAGAGGAGCTATAGAGTCTAAATGCTACTAGGCTTCCTACTATCTATAAATCCCTCCCGATACAAACTTCCTACTATGCTTCTACCTTATACCGTAGCTTTCCTCGTATAAGCCCTCCTAACTTCGCCCTTAGTATATATACTTCGGTATAGCTTTAGACCTAAACAATAAACTTAGGCGTACCTAGGCTTATAGGCTTAGCTAATACTCCCTTCTACGAAACACTAGCTACTAGCTAAGAGCTTCGCGGTTATCTTATTGTTATTTTGTAATAGGGTTTTTAATTGTTATAAAGATTGTATAGCTACATAATATTGCTATATACGAGTGCCGTATTCTACTTCGTCGTATATAAGAGAGGTAGCGTTTTCTCTAGTATATATAGCGTTTTCTTCTTCTTTTGTAGCGTTTCCTTCTCCTTTTATAGCGGCGCTTTTTTTTAGAGTAAAGAAGGCTAGACTACGCTTTTATCTTGCCTTTTACGTATCGATTTAGTTTTGCTTATCTTCTTTTAGCTTTTAGCTTGTCCGCTACTTTCTCTTTTGCCCGACCTCTTATAGGTCTATTAGGTAGAGTAAAACTCTTACACAGCTTCGGCCGCTAGTAGTAGGCGTTCGTGGTTGGTAGTACTGATACTACTTCCTCCGTGCCTTTATAAACTACTCTCGAAGACATAGAGACAAGCCGTATAGGGTATATAAGTCGAGTATATCGGTCTAGAGATCGGGTATAACTATAATAGACCTATATAGACCTCTACTAGCAACTTCGCGGAGATCCGTCGCGAGAGCTATAGTAGGTAGGTAGTAGTAAAATATAATATTAGAAGCGCCCGGGTACACTTTAACTTCCTTTACTAGATTCTACTCGTACCTATCTACCGAGCAATTATTCGAAGGGGTATAATAATCTTAATAGTAGCTCGAGGTAATAGAAGAGTAAGGAACAAAGCTACGCTACGTATATAAAAGGGATAAAAGCTTCTAGCTATTTTGCCTATACTCGCCGTAGTATATAGAAGACTATATATCTTAGTCGAGGAAGCGGTACGAGTCCTAGTAGATATACTAGATCCGAAAAGTTGTCTTATCTAGAACTCTACGCGCGGTAGTTTTACTACCGATATACATCTTTTAATCGATATTCGAAGACTATTTCCGAGAGCAGATATATCGAGGACGATTACAGCAGACGCTAGAGCATTTCTGCTTCGGTAGTCTTACTAGGTAGCAAGAGCAGTAGCTAGCCTATTACAGTATAGAAGGCAAGCTATCTACGGAATATAGATAGTTTATTACAATAACGCTATATCGAACGGCGATAGCGAAATATTACAACTTGTCTTGCAATATATTCTAGGAAACGAGTTTAAAGCAGAAGGTACGTAGTTTAACGTAGAAAACTAGTAGTAGTCTAATATAATACAGAGTAGTATCTAACTTAAAGGTCGGTAGGTGCTCGAGTTAACGTTTAAGATATTGTCTTATATAGACAGCTTTTTAGATAGTAGTGCTATACTACGAGTATAGATTATAGAATACTATATATACAGTATAAGATTAGTAGAATAGCCCGAATCAAAATAGCTGCAAACAAATTACAATAGAAAGACGCTTTCGCTATAGTTATACTAATAACGTGCTTAGTAGACGAGGCCTTGCGAGCCCGATCGAATAGATTCCTCCTTTAAGATAGACGTCTATACTAAATCGGAAAGCCTAAAGGATCTCGCCGTCGCTAGCCGGTCGTAGTACTACTAAAGCGTTTAGCCTTTATATATAAGCGCTATATAGTATTCGGATCGTCGAGGGCCGCCGCAATCTAGCTTCCTAAGGACTCTATAGTCGATAAGCAACACGTCTTTATTAGTATTAACCGCAATAAAGGTTGTATTAAGCTTACCGATAGCTCTCGGAAAGGTATCTAGTTACAAGATTACTCCGGAAAGAAAGGCTAGTACCGCAGACTTTATTAAGCTAGTATCGAGATTACGAGGGATATACGTTTCTGTATAGGACCGGAGGGTAAGCTAGTATTCCTAATTCGACTAATGCTAGACTTGCCTATAATACCTATACCCGCCTATATACGTTAAGCGATCGCAGCCCTTACTAAGTAAAGAGCTGTTCCGTATTATTATCTTTAAAGAAAAGGTTCTTAACGGTATCTTCCTTAACTATAGCTTCGAGGGTGTTTCGAGGAGTTTTTCTTCGGCCTAGAGATCGGCGTAGTAGCTGCGAGACTAGCGGCATACTTAATAAAAGTCCGCTATTAGGCGAACTGCCTCTAGGCAAGAGTTTATAGAGTATACCGGCGTTTATAGTCGTAGGTATAACGCTAAGGACTCTATTATAGGATCGAACGATAGCGTAGTAGATATATTCGATATTATCGTAGCAGAAAGTTTAGAGTTGTTTGAATTTAGGGCAGGTACTAGTAACTAACTTGTCTTCGTTATATAAATATAGCATCGTATCGAGGCGTAGGTCGGGGTTAGTACTAGTCGGCCTCTGCGCTTTTTCCGAGCTCTAACGTCCTATAATACGCTCGAGATCTAAGGTAGTTATAAGGAAGAAATACGAAGTATTTATAATTAGGACTAGAGATAGTTTAGTAGTTACATAGAGTTGCGACAATGCCGAGTCGTTGAATTAGATAGCGTATAGAGGTATTAGATGCGTAGGAGGGTTAATTAAGGTATTGTACTTTAAATAGCGGCCGCGCTAAGACTCGGCGTTAAAAGCTGCTTAGGTATTAGCATTATATACGAAGTTTATATATAGTATAGTAGGATAATTAGTACTAGTTATATTAGTCCTCCCTAGCGCCTAACGTCTTACGCGTATATACCTAGGAGCGCCGGGTACCCGTCTAGTAGGAATTATCGGTTCTTGTCTAGGAGCCCGCTATATACCTCGAGATAGGAGGTATATAAACTAGCCTCGTCCGTAACGACGTACGAGCTTATTAAGGCTTATAATAGCAATTTCATTGCTCGGTAGTTTTCTAAAAGTCGCGTCGATATTGCAATCGTAAATATTATACTTAGTACCCTATAGTATTACGGTTTAGTAGAAGAAGTCTAGTCCTTAACTAAGCTCTCGAAGAAGTACCGTATTTCCTCGAGTTTTAGCGCGCTTCTTTAGAGGTTCGGCTATTGCTAAAGCGTATAAGGGTAGATCGGGTACATTAGTGCATTAGTTATTAACGCTAAGGCTAGCTTTAAGGTTAGAAGCACGCTAAGCCTAGTCGTTCTAGAAGGTTGCTGCTAGTAAACAATAACTTTACTAATACATTATCGGTATAGACAAAGACAGTATATTACGCTAGATTTAAGAGGTCTAGTAAGAACCGCGATGCGAAGACTAGGCTACGAAAGTTGTCTTTATTTGCGAATACTTTTAGCCTACCCTCGGCGATACTGCTTTAATTAACACTTATATTAGCCTAGCGACTCTTCCGGCCTTTATTGCGCTCCTTTCTAAGGAAGACTGTTTTACTTTAGCGTAGCAGGTTATTCCTAAATTGCATCGAGCTAGCGAGGTAGTAGCGATGCCTAAGTACTATATATCTGTCTTAGCTACTACGTAGGAACTCCGTAACCGACATTTACGACTCGAGTCTATTACCTAGGATACCTTTAACTCTAAGGCCTATAAGGAGGAGAAGAGAATCTTTCGAGAAGCTAAAGAGTACCGCGTACGCCTATATCTATACCGAAGTAGACGATTTTCCGCTATAGAAGAGTAAGAGATTAATAAGTAGCTCGACAGTTGCCCTATAAGCCTAAGAGAGCGAAGTAAGGAGAATAAGGCGAACAAGAACGATAATTAAGTCGGAATTAAGGACATTAGAGCGTACGGCAATATACTCCGTAAAGAGGTGTTTACTAGAATGTTACTTAGAGAACAACGTAGAACTTTATAAGCTATAGACCCGGTATAAGACTGCTATCCCGGTATGCCGTATAGGTCCTCCTAGCTATAGAATCCTCCTTACAAATTACAATTCTTAAGCTTATCCTTCGGAATCTAATAGCGCTTTACTACTATCGAAAGACCCGGACCCTCTTTAGTAGTCTACTTTACTAGACCTTCTTCCCTTTCGGTTGAAATAGCTTAGCCTATCGAAGTAATGTCTAGACTGTCCTAGACTTCCGCCTTTTCCTCTTCTATAAACGCCGTAGCCGCGCCTAAGCTCGAGCTTATAGCCGTAGACCCGCTCGTACTCGTAATATTAGTTGTATCCTACTCTTTACTAGCTTATAATATTCCTTCTACCGAACCGCTATCCTTTGCTTCGAAGGAAGAGCTAGTACTCTTTTCGAGCTTAACTCTATTTATAGTCTTCTTCGAGTTAGTCTTTAAGGGTTAGTCTGCTAGTTAAGGACGATCTTAGTCGTTGCTATTAGGGCTAGTATCCTCGAGATTAGTATATAGACGTAATAGTATAGCGTATCCCTACTTTAGATCGATATCCTCGTATTACACGATAGCCGCTAGCGTCGTCGGACGCCGAGAAGCTATTATAACTAGCTCGACTACTTCCTACGTATAGTAACCTAGCGCTACGCCTCGGCTTTTGTTACTATCGGCTTCTATATATAAAGGAGTAGGAGACGAGGAAGGTAACTCTATAGATCTCGGCTCGTTACTACTCTCCTTTCGCGCTATCTCCGATTCTTTTACTAGTAAGGTAAGAATACCTTGCTACGAGAGTTGCTACTTGTTCTAGGTACGGTCGGAAGGTTTATTATACTCGTACCGATCTTATTACGATCCGTAAACGGTATCCCGAACCCGTCGAAGCTCTACTTAAATTCGTTCCTAGAGCGTAATATTGCGCTAGAGATAGTCTAAGATATAACTAAAGCTTGCTTTAGTAGCCTCGGTTAAAGTTTATACGGCTGCTTCGATCCTTCGATACGATACCTTAATATCCTTGCTTATTGCGTTTATCGTAGTCTCGAGGCTAGCGATACGCTACTCTAAGCTAGTCCGAGCGAGAAGCGCCTAGCGAAGGTCCTCTAGCTCCTACTCTAGAGACGCGCGCCCTTCCTCGTATACTCGCCTAACCCGTATAGTATTATTGTCTTATATACTAAGACTTCCTTATATACCTAACGTTACTAGTTAGAGCTAGTCTTCTTCCTCGCCCTCGATCTAGTCTACCTTATTATTTAGCTCCGTAATATGTTTAGTATAGAACCGGAAGTTATAGCCTATCTAGGCGGTAGTATCGTATAATATCGGTAGAGCCGGATACTAGTAATAATTGTAGTAATTAATAATTTGCGGAGGCGCGAAGTGCTATTACGTTATAGGAAGTAGTTATACTAGTAACGAGGTAGTCGTCGTACTAGACAAAATCTATAGTATTATCGCAAGGCCGGTAGCTATCGGACCTCCGAAGCTCGAAGGGCTAGTATATATTACTACTCTTCTTCTTCGGATAAGATCTTATTAGACTCTAGTATAGTAGTACGCTATCTTAGCGTAGATAAGGTAAGTACTGCTTTTACTTCTTATAGAGTTAAAAGCGTATAGCAAGATAGACTAATTAAGACTTAGGATAAAGACTGCTACGGTAGTAGACTTCGGCTCGATATAACCCCTATATTAGATAGTAGGGCCTAGGCTGCGATAGCGGACTAATTAGTAGTATAGTCTCTAAGGTAGTAAAGATAGTCGACATGTCTCGGACAGACAGACTTTAGATATCTTAGTGCTACCGCCGTTAAGAGCTTACACTAGCTCTATTAACTCCTAATCTAGAGCTTTTAACGATGTTAATAGGCTATATAGGCTAAGCCGCGAAGTCGTCTAGGTCTAGACATAAGCTACCTACAAATATCTTACTATATAGATGCGGTACTAGGTTTAATATCGCGTATAGCTGTCGCGTTTCTAATAGAAACATGTCTCGAAAGTAACCGTTCTCGGTTATTAGCTTGCGTATATATGCTCTTAACTTTGCGCATTTAATATAGGAATCTTATACTGCACTTATCTAACCTTCGACTATAGAAATTTAATACTCGTCTCGGACGTTTGTTATTATACCGCGCTAAAGAAACCTCCCCGAGCCTTCCGTTACCCTCCTCGTACTCTATAGCGATCTTATAAGAGAATTTATAACGATCTACTGCTACTATATCGACCTTAGCCTTACCTCTATAATAGACTACCTTAAGTTCGGCTTCGATTATTACTAATACCTAAATAAGGAAAAAGCTTTAAGCTATCTAAATGCCTTAAGCATCCCGTATAGTGTAAGATTAACTAAGAGCTCTTTAATCGCCCTACTAGAGAAGTATAGGGCTGAAGTCCGTAAGCAAGATAGAGGCAATAATAAAGACTATATATACGACGACTAGCATCCGTCCTAATAGACGAAACTAATATTACGGCAAATACTTAGTTAATACGACGTTGCTTATAGGGAGAATCTAAGTAAGCAATAGTTAGTAGATATATTCTCGAATTACCTTAAGGAGATTCGGTCCTTAAATTTAAGTATATACTTCTATAATCTTAATATAGAATAGTTTTACTAACACCCCTTAGCGCTCTAAGTCCGAAGATAACTCTATTATAGAGACTCTAGGAAACACTTTCGTATCGATAGGTCTTAGCCCTATAGGAATACTACTACGGACTATAGCTCTATCTCGCCCGTAGCTTTCGTCGATCTAGTAGTATAGATACAACTATCGTACTAATACTAGGCTAGCTATAGCTCCTACTTCTACCGCTCCCGCTGCCCTAGCTTCGACGATTAATAAAGCTACGATCGCTGCCGTTATATAAAGCTTAGTCGCCTAGGGCTAGACTAAATCTACCCCGAGTACTCCGCTACCCTCGTCTTAGAAGCCTCTAAAGGAGAAAGCTCCGATGCGACTACTACCTATAGCTAGCTACTTCTATATATTCTCGTCTAAGTAGCTACTAGCGCTAGCCTCTATTCTATACTAGTAGTAATACTAGTACGCGACAGGCTATAGCCTATCTTCGGCGTCCTCCGTAAGCCCTTAAGCGCCGTCTCTAATACCTTCCTATAGAATGCCCCCGCTCGGATAATAATATATAACCTCTACTTATCCGATACTAACTCGTAGCTAAGCTTAACCCCCGGCTCCGCCCGCTTAAGTCTCGTAGTATTCTTAGTCGGTACGTACGGTGCTTAACCCTTAAGTCCTTAATAAAGCTGTCTAGGAAGTCTTATATAATATAGGCTATACTAGCACCGATACTAGTTACTAGTCGCTACGCAGCTCGTATAAGAGCGGCGGCTAGAGCATATAAATTGTATATTTCATTTGTTAGGGGACTTATACGTTATCTACTTCTTAGAGTTTTAGTACAATTCCTGTTAATTCTTAGCGTAACCGCTTCGGAGGGATATATATATACTTTTAGCGGGTGTTCTAAAGAATAGAATTACTATATAGTTATAAAAGCACTACGAGAAAACAGCCTTTCTAATATTCCTCTAGTTTTTAGGTTTATAATTGTCCTGTAACGAAGTCCTCGCTTACTAATAACGCATTTCTTATTACGTCGTAGTATAGAGTGTTACGTCTAGCCTTCCTTCTAATTGTTGCTAGTTAGCGATCTTCCTCTTCTCGTAATAATATCTATACTATAAGCCTTTGTTTATCTTCGACGAAGTACTTAGTTACAAAACGGTAGATATGCTACTTCTTAGAGTTTCTAAGCTCTAAGGCCTACTAAAGGTCTTACTTCTGTCCGAAGCTACCCCCGATAATATACTACTTAACTAACGATTTCTATATATAGCTAACTTTCGCCCTCCTAGCTCCTTAGACCTATTATTTTAATACGTTCGCTTTACGCCTCTAGACTCTCGGATAACGCGCTAGCGTACCTTTATCGTATATAATAGAGCAGATGTCCTCCTACTAGCAAAATTAGAACTATAAGACATACGGCGGTGTCTTATATCGATAAGGAGTATTATCTAGCTTACGAAGCTATATAGTCTCCTATCTACTAACTAGAACGTTACGATTTCTTTATCTATAGAGAGCTACTTACTTGCTTCCTTTACGACTATAGTAATACTATAGAGGCTAAGGGCAACACGACTACCGCTATAACTATAGCTACTTCGCTAAATAAGCGTAAGTAAAGCCCGCTATACGACGACCCTATAGAGGCCTCTAAGAAACTAGCGACTATAGAAAGGTAGCAATTCGCTTAAAAGCGGTCCTTAGTAGGCGATATAAGGAGCATTAGTTAGTCTATTAACGACTTAGAAGGGCATCTAAAGCAGATAGACTCTATATATATATAGATCGAGAATACGGTTGCCGGCCTTAAAGAGTTTAGGCGCTATATTAAAGCAGATCCCGCGCTAGCAGATAATCTTAACTACTAGTATAACACCTATTTCGGTCTACTAGATACGGTCGGGCAGATAAACTATATCTTCTTATACCTCGACGCTTAGCTAAAGGAGCTAGAGGTTAACCGCGAAGAGCTCGAAGTCGACTATAGGTCTGCGACGATAGATTAGTAGGTATATACGAGGATAAAGCATCGTAATATACGCTAACAACGAGCTATAGAGTCTAGGTTATCCGTTAATATAACAGACCGATTATAGGCAATAGTAACTTTACTATATTCTCGACCTTGTCCGAACTTCTTAATACCGTTTTTAGAGGCAAGAAAGTAAGAGTACCGTACGGAGCGGGAGCCTAATAGAAGTAGTAATACCTAGAATATTAATATTGTATAGCTAGGATAAGAGAGCTATAGTATAGTCTAGGTTAAAATAGAAAACGCAATTATACTACGAGGATAGTCTAGTAATAGTTAGCGTTAGATAGAGCAAGGAATTTCGCGAAGCGTAGTAATAGCTCTTTAAGGTAATATAGAGGACATATCGCGAGTAAATAGTAGAAATAGTAAATAGATTAACTTGTAAATAAAGTAGCAGGTAAATACACAAGTGTAGGGCTTAATAGTGAATAGTCTTGCACGTGAATTAAGCATAAGTGAATAGGCTACAAGTGAATAAAAAATTTACTTTCACTTTCACTTTTATAACGTCATTCTTGGCATGACGTCACAAAAATAGATATTCTAAGGATATATCTTCCTCCCCATCTGGGAATCGAACCCAGGTCTCCCGCGCTTGGTATCCAGAGGATGACAAGCGGAAATCATAGCTATCAGATAGTTAGAACCGTCAAACTCGGTGTCAATGTCGGACCAACATACCCACTAGACCAATGAGGACTGTTTCACTGTCGAGGTTTGCGAGTTGATTGGATGGAAGATGGAGTGGGTATAGATGTACTAGTAGGTTCAGAAAATGAGGATGCTGATTATTTTCTGCCGTATATGGATCCCATCAATGGGGTGATTCCCACCCCGCCCAGACTGACCAGCATTATGACGATTTACCGACCGCTATCCAGTGGCACGACCATCCGCCTGCTCTGTCTTCTTCCTGGCGACCACGATGAACCTGTTCGAATCCAGCTAGAGCCCCACCAACTGGGCACGACACCTTACGAAGCAACGTCGTATAGATGGGAGGGCCAGCCGACGGCGATGATGTGTGATAATGCACCTTTGGCGATCGGGAAAAACGCATATGATCTGCTACTAGTTCTACGCCTCCGGACACCTGAGCAAGGCCGCATGTTGTGGATGGAGTGTGTCTGTATCAACCAGCAGGACACGAAAGAGAAGGAAGAACAGGTGAAGATAATGCATCTCATCTATCGTGGTGCCAAGTCAGTGCTCATTTGGCTTGGCCTGGAAAGCGCTGAACGCC
The DNA here is from genome assembly GCF_000340215.1 of Pseudocercospora fijiensis CIRAD86. Lineage (NCBI taxonomy): Eukaryota > Fungi > Ascomycota > Dothideomycetes > Mycosphaerellales > Mycosphaerellaceae > Pseudocercospora > Pseudocercospora fijiensis. The sequence continues at coordinate 534,101 of NW_006921533.1, forward strand.
ATCTCGCAATGGCGCTCCGTATATTTCCCAGCTTGATGCCAAGAAGTATGTACGAGAACCCGCACTCTGGCAATTCAGTGGTGAAACGGACTACTTGTTCAACGAGAAGACATGTTTTTTCGACAGCTTGACAGAAAACTCAAGTGCTTGGAGTCTGGTCCAGGCATTATCTGCTTTATTTTCGAGATCTTGGCATCGTCGAATCTGGATGCAGCAAGAAGCTGCCCTTTGCGAAGACACTTTCGTACTCTGCGGTGATGATACCGTAACATGGATATCGCATCTTCGGCATAGGAATCCTTTTCAGAGGATGTCTTTCTACCGGAGGGCACTGAGGCATAGTGCTCGTTCGTTGGAAATCTGTCCTTTACCGAAGCAGAATTGAACCAGCGTTGTGACTTCATAACAAGAGAAACATGGAAGCTGCTCTCTGACTGTTCATTGTGCGAAGCTACTGATCCTCGCGATATGTCCAAAATTCAATTCAATGGATTCTGTGTAACTAACTTTTTCTACGCGTATGGGTATCTCTGAATCCAAAATGCCTCGTACAGTATCTCCAAAGCACTCACTCCCTTCTCTAAGCTCGGCCGTTATGCCAGCGACTCCTCATACCACAGGCTGATACTGAAGATCAGGGACCCAGCTAGTCCCAAAAGCCACAGCCTCATCGGATTTAAGAGCGATATTAATACCAATGTCAGCGACAGAGATATTGACTTTGTCAAGCTCTCCGTTTTCGACCGCTTTCAAGAGACCCTGGTACGGGGCTCCGAGCGCAAGGATTCTATCAGGTCGAATGGAGAGAGGCTCGCCTTCGACAATGGTGCTGATGCCATCGACGCCGGAAAGACCTGATGGACATCCGATTGAGAGCACAGGCGCTCTGGAACGATTCGCCCAGTCGATCATCTCGCGAGTCTCCCTTTGAGCATTCGCGCTGAACTCGGCGTTTGGTGCCAGCAGGCTCTCGTATGTCGCTCCTGCTAGAAGTGCATCGATGATAACTGCCGGCGGCCCAGTGAGGTTCTTGATATGTCGATAGCTTTTGCTCCATCGACCACGTTTAAGCTTCGAAACACTACCATCACGGCGAGTCATTCGCCTGAGGATGGCCGATTGAGTTTTCATCTGCGGGTCTTGAGAGTCTGCTGTCTCGAATAACGACTCCACGGCGATGATGTTCACGCCGCGGCCAAGCAGCTGACGAGCCGCGGCAAGAGCACGAGCGCCAATGTCGTGATTGCCTGCTAGAACCACGACAGTCGCGCCTTCCGTGGGACTTGGCAAGGCAGTGTTGCATGTCATGCTTCCTCGCAACGTGTTTGTTCGGGATGGTCGACGCATGTTCCCGTGCAAGTCGCTCAACTGAAGAGCCGCCTCAGCGATGCATCGAGCGGCATTCTCAGTAACAGAGTCGTAGGTGATCCCGAACGCGGAAACCGCAGCTGTCTCCAGGGCTTCCAACGCACGAGGCAGGAGTGTTGGACAGGGTGTCATACTCGTGGCTATCGCGAAGTGAGGCTCACCAATTTGCTCATGTTGCACTGTACGAGAGGTCGAAAGAGATGAAAGAGGCGAATTCCTTCCATCAGGCCGGGGCGATGACGTGGCTAGGGAAGTCGGCTGCCTAGCGCGGGTGGCCAGTGAGGTCGTGGAGCGGTTGCGCGCTCTATCGGAAGACAACGAAGCTGTGAGCGAGTGTGTAGCCGCGCCTGTATGCGTCAGAGGCTGGGGTCGAGCATCGATAAGGCCACTGTTCTGTCTGCTGGGTCTCGTCTTGGGGAACACGGTCCGGTTGACGGAATGCTTTGAAGAAGATCGCCCATTGGCAAAGTTGAGCTCAGTATCAGCATCGCTAGAACTGTCGAGCTCCTGAAGATTGTTAGCACACGCTTTGAATTGACACAGCCTATTTATGCAGCACCAGAGCCTTGCAACGCTCGCGGAGTTACAAACACTCACCTGGCTGTTGCATTTGCCGTCTGGCAGGCTCAACGAGAGCACATTTGAGCTTGCCATTTCGCCCTCTGCGGTCCG